>NC_046158.1:137720794-137948294 GCF_011064425.1 Rattus rattus | reverse complement strand
CTGAGAGAACAACAAGTGCTCCTAACCAGTAAGCCATCTCTCCAGCCCATAAGAATAAGTTTAGCAGCATTTAATAAAAGCTCATTCTTTACTAGATCAAGACTAAATGTTCAGTTTGGGTTACAACACCAGAAACAAGTCTCACAATACCACCGCGAGTGTTAACAAGTTTCATGTCCATTTCACAGATGGGAACAGTGCAATATAAGATTAAGTAATTTTCCCAATGCCTCACAGCAAGGTGGTGGAGGATGCAAGGTACAGACCTAAGACCAGGACAGCCTCAGTACTCAGTGCTCAGTCTGTCAGGAAGAGCTTTGGTTTCAGAACTCCGGGAGGGGGCTACAACCTGGTCTGACCACCCCCACTCTGGTCAAGCACATCAGCTCTTGAGCCTTCTACCTGCACAGGCTATCATATGACGCTCACAGCGACTTATAGAGATCTGGCTGTCTTATGCCCTGGGCTTTCCATGAACTTGTAGCTCTTCCCTCCGGATAACTAAGACTCCTGTGCCTGATAGAGGGTCTCAGATACTTACTGACTCCTAGAATGGCGCGTGTGAGCTCGGATGAGAATCACCGAATTTCCCATTGTATTATTTTATATCTAGAATATCTACCAGCAGGTTGTAAGTCTCTTGGATGACCCAATCCTGCTTTAATTGCTCTGGGTCTTAAGATAAAAGAAACAGAGGGAGGCTAAACAGTGAAGCACAGGGAGCCGTGGTCACCGGGTGAGTGCGATTTAATTTGAGCCGCGCCCCCATCCATCACGTTGCATTAATTGTGTTATTTTGAACGTGCTGGTTTCCTAGCTCTGCGTTGCAGTATTATATTGTATTTGCATTTCCAGTTGTGTGTTGCTAGAAGGATAAGGCGTCTGTACCCAGCTTGCCGTTTGTGCCTCTCCCAGTAACATTATAATAAAGATAATGTGTCAACCGTTGGGAAGAGGCCCTGGATTCCACCCCTTTAAAACTGGCCTGCGTGTTACTCGAGTGTGAGGAGCGTGCATTTAATTCAGTCTGACCAAGTAGAAAATAAGCTCTACACACTGGTGCCCCCCACTGCCCCTGCCACCTGGATCGGCCTCCATCTTCCATTCGTCTCCCCCACCGCTGCCTTCGAGGGGAAAAATGACAGCGTAATGAACAGTTGTACGACGTGCTATAAAAAGGCAATTAAGGGAACTATCAGACTGGGACAAGCCAGCGTGACCTGGTTAATAGCTCTGAGCTCTGAGTGGGGCCGTGGGGAGGACGGGCTGAAAGAGGGGGAGGGGGCTTGCTGTTTGCAGGGAGGGGCTGAAGTTATTCTAGCCACCATCAGCTTGCAAAGGGCACCCGGCTGCCCTCATGGCCGCTGGGTCCAGGGACAACCCTAGGGTCATGTCGGTTAAGAGTAAAGCTCTGTTCCCAACACTGCTGCTGGTGGCCTTGATCTGGGCCAAATGACCCCTAGTCTCTTGGCTACAGTTTCCTGTTTTGTTAAATTGGATGCTCGTCCTGAAACTGTGCTCCAGCAGTGGGTAAAGGACACATTCATTGTTTTTGTTTGGGGTGTGTGTGTGTGTGTGTGTGTGTGTGTGTGTGTGTGTGTGTGTGCATATACACACACATCATATTCAGAATAAACAGCATATATCATACACATATACACATACATACACATCATATACACCATGTATACATACAATACACATACACACACACATGCACACACACACACACACATACATATATATATATATATATATATATATATATATATATATATATGGGGATTTATTAGAATCACTTGCAGGCTATGTGCCAAGTAATCCAACCATGGCAAGTTATGAACACAAGGTTCAAGAATCCAGAAGTTTCTCAGTCTGTGAGTCTGACGTCTCAACAGATCTTCAGCAGAGGCTGGAATTCTGAAGAAGTGGGCTTTAATGTAGTGGTTCTCAACCTTCTCCGATGCTGCAACCTTTAATAGGGTCCTTCATTTATGGGGACCCCCAGCCATAAACTATTCCATGGCTACTTCATAACTGTGATTTTGCTACAGCTATGGATTGTAATGTAAATATCTGATATGCAGGACATCCAACATGCAACCCTGAGTTAGGTCAGGACCCACAAGTTGAGAATGTCTCTAATGTCAGTGAAGGAATGGACCTGCTGGCAAGGCAGAGCAAGCAAAGATCTAAAACTTCCTTCTTCCGTGTCCTTGTATAGGTATCCAGCAGAAGGCGTGGCCCGGGTTTAAGGGGTGTCTTTCTGTCTCAAGATCAAAGGCGTGTATCTTCTTGCCTCAAGAGTCTGAACTAGGGATGGATTTGTCCACTTCGTGCTGAGCAAAAATAATCTCTCCCAGCTGTGTCCTCCACTTCTGGATTATAAATTACTCCACAGGTAGTCAGGCTGACAACCAAGAATGGCCGTCACACGCTCTTTCAATGAAACTAGAGCTCACTGTCCCAGCCAGGTTGTCTGCCCAGCAAGTCTGGAACCCACCCGTCTCTGTTTGCCAGCACAGGGTCACCGGTGGGAGAGGCCACTCCCAGCTTTTTACATGGGCGCTGAGATAAGAACTCGATTGCTGACACTGACGCAGCAAACACTCTGCCCCCATGGGAGGGTTTTCATTGTTTGACATCAGTGCAGGAATTGGTTCTTAGCATCCAAAGGAACTTAGACGGAGGCTTTATGTGAGGTCCCAGTTGAATACAATCTTGGGTAGGGATGAGCGTTAGAGGCTAATCTCATCCTGGCCCTACACCCTTCATGGGATGCTTGCTCTCTGGGCAGATCTGTAGTCAGCCTCGGGCCATTTATTCCCCCTTTTGAATCCCTTGCTCACCTCCTCCACTCCCCAGGCCCCGATGCCTTCCTATTGTCTGTTTCTCATTCACTTTAACTGACCTGCAGGATGGGATCAGAGACGCTCGCTCGTGCTCAACCTAGCGCTTGCTTCCCTTGGCTTCACAGTGCTGGTGGGAGGAGTGATGGGCTCTCCTCCTACACAGGGTAGGAAGTCACCACCCGGCTCATGGTAAAGGCCCAGTGGTGCCAGTTATTGTTTAGATCACAACAAGGCTCTGGGTTTCTGTTTAGTCCCGCAGCTCTTGCCGGCCATAGAGTAAGTGCTTGGTAACCGTCTGTTGTCTGAAATGTTGGAGGGGATTCCACCTGGGTCCTGTTGTCTGTCAGACCTCTGAACCCATTATCCATCAGTCCAGAGGGAGATGACCCTGCCCAGTGGTTAGAGAAGCGCGCCATTCATGGAGTGGGCCCCTGTGCATCCCTGCCTGCACCCTGGGCCTGAGTTTCTCAGAGCTCGGGGAGTGTTCCGTTCTCCCACCATGGGTGTTTATCTTAAAATAGGAAACCAGTGTGCTCAGGGTCTGCTGAGACCCCATCCCCCCACCCCTGCTGCTGCAGACGGAAGCGGCTGACAGCCAGCCCAGTGACAAAGGAGCAATCAGCAGTCATTAGGGCTCATTTAAGGACAGCTCAAGGATGGCTTGAAAATCCCAGCATGCTCCTCACTCCAGATGAAGAGGGTCTGAGTCCCTGGCCTCTTTCTCTTCAGCACCTACCATGGGGGGAGGGCTGTGCCAGGCAAGCAGCCCAGGACGTTATCACTGTCAGGCCTGTGTGCTGGTATCCTTTACCACTGCAGGCTGCCTCTGAGGGCACAACATCACTCAAACCCAAGTTAGGTCCTCACCATTGAGCCACCCTCACTTCAGGAACAAAATCGATCCCCATCCCCAGAGCACAGCAGAGACCAAATCTAATCTCTTATGAAGCCAGAGGACCCATTCTGACCCACACAGAACCTCAGTTTCCCTGCTTGTTCGTTGGACATAGTTAGACCTTCCTCTCATAAGGGCCAAGAGGATTGAAGGAGACACATGTCCACAGTGCTTACCTGTCATATGTGAGCATACACATTCCACAGGATCACTGCTCATTCTTTGGTCTCTACTTAGAGGCTGCCTTCAGCTTGCATGTAAGTTCTCTTAGAGTCTTCAAGTTTCAAGCATGTGTTCTACTCCTAAGTATTGTGACACCCTCCGTGTGTTTCCCTGGAATGTTGCACATATGTGTGGGTGTGGACCAGAATCCAGGTGCTCAGTATGAACCGTATCAAAGAGAAGGCTCTCCACAGACCTGTGGAGAGCGCACTGTGTTGACAGCCAGGCGAGGGCTAAATGGGATGATGCAGTCATTGGAAGCAGAGTTCCCATTAGCCTGGACTCGGGGAGGCGGGAATGAGTCCCTAAGTCACCCAGCTCTGTTTGTCAGCAAGACTTGCCCTCTTCTTGTCACCCTTGCTGGGACGTTTCTCTCTCTTTGGACCCCCTGTGTTTGTCTGGGGAGTCTTGCTGGGCCATCCAGCTCTCAGTGGTCTGTAGAGACGGAACCCGCCTTTCTCCAGCCACAGACCGGCGCTCAGGGGATGCATGTGGGCGTAGGCTGTGTTCTTGTCCCAGCATTTATCACAGATAGTTCTCGTGAGTCAAGGGTTTTCCCCATCTGGTGTGCTGAGTGTCCCTTGTGTATCAATCACCTCCTTAGAGCCTCAGCTTCAGCCACTGACTGCAGCCCTAAGGACCAGTCTTGGAAGCATCCCAAGGTTCCAGGCGGGAAAGGCAGAGGTTTCAGGAGAGCCGGGACCAGGGCCTCTCTCTGCTTTTTCTCGAGCTACAAGGCTCTCAGACCAAGCTGCAACAGCTGGCCGAACTCCTTAAGGCAAAAAAGACAGCCCCACCCCAGGGTAGTCACCTTTGAGGTGGGAGGTTCAGGAGCAGTTAGCATTGAGTTTAAAGATACCTTTCAAAGGTACCAGCACAGACCCACCCCAGCACCTGGTGCACTATACACCCGTGTCACCCAGTGTCACCCAGTGTCACCCAGTGTCACCCAGTGTCAGAGCATCACCCCTGCAGGAGTGCTGGGAGTCCGTTGACACGATATCAGGTCCACCTTTGCTTCTCCAGGTGGGTACGGGTAGGGTGCAGCCACGCAGGAGCAGGGTTTTGGCTTTTGCCACCCAGCCTCAGGCGTGTTCAAGTCTTTCCTCTGCTCCTTCCACCCTCCTTCCCAGGATGGCCTCTCCCCTCTGCGTGGAGGTTTTTGTTGATGTCTTGTTCTCTACCGGCCACCACCAGCTCTGCCCCTCAGCCACCATGGGAACACATGCAGGACCACAGGCGACACACAACAGAGATGTGTAGTTTAGGGAAAATGACTTTGAAGGTCCCGAGGCTCCTCGGAATCCATCCAATGTTCCTGGTCTAAGATCAATAGGTGAGGAGACCCCCAGGCCTATAATTAGCTTGAGTCCTTGAGGAGAGGAACAGGAAGAAGATATCCACTTAGCATCCCCAGTCAGCAGGCAAGGGACACAATCTCTTGTTATGGCTTCCCCCAGACCAGAAAGTTCCTATGTTTCCTCCTTTTCTAAATTCACTTTTATGTCATATGACTCAGAAGTGCATGTGTCTACATGTTCATGGTCCGAGATGCATGTGATGAACCCTAACTCCTGCTTCGTTCACGGCTGGCTCGAACTGCTTGTGGCTGTTCCCGGGGAGGTGGCCTTTGCCTGTGACACAATGTGAGACACACCAGCAGATGTCCCATTTACCCCCTCCGTTTGCGTATTTATTTACTCATTGTTTATACTTGGTTTGCTTTTTCCTAGATTAAAACAGTTTTCTAAAATTTTGTTTTGTGGGTATACATGTGCGTGCATGGGTGCACACAGGCCACGGCGCAGGGGTGGAGGTCAGAGGACTAACTTGTGGGAATCAAGTTGTGTCCGGTTTGGCAGCAAATGCCTTTATCTGTTGAACTATCTTGGCAGGCTCTTAATGTCTTTATTGGCATATATTAATTATACGTAATAATGGGATTCATAAAGGTACTTGACCTACTTGTGCTCCACTGTTACCCTCTCTTGTCCCCTTCCCACTGATATTGACCCCCTTTGACACCGATACCTTTCCAGAGTTTGGTTTTGTAACCTGAAGAGTTTCATTACGATCCCTTTCAGGGACGTGGGTGAGAGAAACTTTTCATTGGTTGTTCCAGAAAACCTCCCTTTGCCCACAGCCAATAGCTGCTGTAGCTCCTCGTGGAGGGGTGGAGCCTTATGCTGAGTGACAGGAAGTTGATGGGACTAATATTAGGCTGGTTCTTTCATTTATTTATTCTCTATGCAAAACACAGAGCATTCTCCACCCTCCTTTGGAGTTCTTTAATTAAAAATGTAGACATTGGGGCAGGGGCGGCCCTGGAGAGATAGCTCAGAGGTTAGAGCAGCCGCTGTTTCTGCAGGGGACCTGGGCTTGGTTCTCAGCCCTGAAGAGTCCACAACAGTATCCTCTTCCGGTCTCTGTGGACACCAGGCACGTGTACAATGCACATACACACATATAGGCAAAACCTGCGTACACACAAAATCAAAATAATAAATATTTCAGAACAAAAATTTCTAAACTGAAGAAATTACTCAGCATTTTTAAGGAGCTGAGAGTGAACAGTGGTCTTTATTTCTCCCTTCCCTTCCCTCTTGTAAGCTTTTTTACTCTGTAGCCTCCAAATAACCATTTTTTCCTCCCTTTTGTCTTCCTTCCTCTCCCCCACTCTTATTCTTCATTCTCTGATGCTCTACCTTGCCCTGGTCCCTGTGCTTGGTGCTGGGCTATAAAGATAAATATATTCACCTTCTGTGATGGTTTGTATATGCTTGGCCCAGGGAGTGGCACTATTAGGAGGTGTGGGCTTGTTGGGGTAGGTGTGTCACTGTGGGTGTGGGCTATAAGACCCTTAACATAGTTGCCTGGAAGCCAGTGTTCTGCTAGCAGCCTTCAGATGAAGATGTAGAACTCTCAGCTCCTCCTGCACCAGGCCTGCCTGGATGCTGCCATGCTCCCACCTTGATGGCAATGGACTGAACCTCTGAACCTATGAGCCAGCCCCAGTTAAATGTTGTCCTTTATAAGAGTTGCCAGGGTCATGGTGTCTGTTCACAGCAGTAAAACCCTAACTAAGACACCTCCTTTCCTTGGAGAAAATGGAGCAGACGTAGCACCCGCAGTGAGCCGTGACTGAGGGAAGGGGAGCCTAAGCCAACTTTCATATCTGTGCCTTGCGTCTTCTATGTCTCTGATGTGACTGGAGTTCCCTCTTTCCTTCCCTTTGCTGAGCCTTAACCTTTCTATGCCGTCAGCCCACCTAAATGTCCAGGAGAGCCAACTGCCCCCATTCAGAAGCAATAATGGTTCAGCTAGGCTGAAAGACTTATAAAGAACCATAACAGGGGTAGGTCTAAGATTTTTTTTATTTAATTTTTTTAAAGTACTGAAAATTTAGAGTTTAATGTGGGGCAGAATGTACAATGGGGGAGGGGGGACACACAGAAAAATGGCTTCTGTTCAAACAGCGAACCCTCCCTTCCCAACCATCAAAGTCCACCTGTGGGAACCGTGGGGCACTGTACAGCATGGTATAAGTTCATCACCAGACATCTTTTTCTTTCCTTCCTCTCTGTTTTGACAGTCTCATGGAGCACAGGAAGTGTAGGCTGGCCTTGAACTCCTGACCTTCCTAGACCTCCCAAGGTCTAAGTTTTATAAAAGCAAATTCACTGTCAGAATTTAAGTGGGAATCAATCAAAATAAAAAAGTGCCTTGTATTCCTTTGTTCTAGTGTAGACACGAATGCTTGCTTCTGCATAGGCATGCGTGTTCCACACTGTGCCCTCGAAGGTCGGAGGACAAAGTCCAGGTGCCAGCTGTCTCTCTCCTTCCGCCGCGTGGATTCTGGGAGCGAGCTACGTCGTCGTGCTCGTCCAGTAAACACTGTTACCTCCTGAGCTGTTTCTCCTGCCCTCTGTTGTGTTCTTAATACACAGAACAGAAAACGGTACCCAGACAAGCTTGCTGGCTGGGGAGAGATACAAAGGACCGTGTGAGAGAGTCCTGTGGGCCTGAAATTGTGTGAATGAAGACTGGTAATTTCTTGTGATGGCCATTTCCTCTGTCGGGGGCGTATGACAGACACATCCGGTCCTCTAAGGATACTTAGAACAAGGCTACAGCAGTGCCTACTCTCAAGATACGCAGGCACTACTTATTAACCGAAGCCAACCAGTGTCCCAGCAACCACATGGGGCAGATATGCTCGTCACCCACACGGTGCCCACAAGGCTGAGGCACAAAGGCCGTGTAGCGTAAGAGGTCTCTCTGTTTCCAGAGTCTGTTACCCCTGTGAGATACTGTCCCTGGAGACTAGTCCACCTCTCTGGGCCTCAGCACTTCTTATCAGCATAATAGGTCTCACTCGCCATCAAAGGACCGATTCGAGGATTTAAAGTGACAGCGCTTATCGAGGATCTTGCCCAGTGACTATGATCTGAGGTTATTATCAGCAATACTGCCATTTCCAGGCTGCTGGGAAGGGGTCACTTTGGGGCAGAGCCCTGGAAAGACTGTTTTGAGGCCAGGAGGTGAGGAAGCTGAGGAGCAAGGAGAGCTCATTGTTTTAATAAACTCACACTCGGGTCTCAATCCCCATTCCTTCGCCTCCCCAGAGCTGGTCCTCTGCTGGCATGCTGGGCTCCCTCTGGGCAGGGAAGTCTGTTGTGCTCCCGTTCCCATTACACACTCCGTTGAGCATGGGAGAGGGGGAGCCAGCCGCCAGCCGCAGTAATTAATTGCCTATTTGGACTCCTGCTGTGGCCTGGAAGGGAGGATGCTGGACAGCTCCCTCCTGGCCCAGCCCATGGACGCCGAGAGCAAGGGTCCCTGCTCATCTCCCCACGGCCATCTACTCTGAATCCAGGCCCACGCGGGGAGGAACCTGGGCAGCATCAGGGCCACATCTGTTCACTTGGGGCAAAGACAACGAATCTCTCCCCCAGCGTAGCTTCCCCTTCCCTCTCAGAGAGCTCCGCCCACCGTGGTGCTTTCCAGAGGGAGGGTGGCTCAGTCTGAGGAAAGAGCCCTGAACCCGATGTTGTGACTCCCTATGTCTCAGTCCTGGCTTTAATACGCATTGGCTGTGTGACTTTGGGCAGGACACCAGCCATCCTGGATGGTCCCTGTCCACTGTCCTCTGTGAAATGGGACAGCGATGACAGCAGGCCCCCCTTGTCCAAGGTTTTGCTTTCTGGGGCTTAGTTGCCTGCAGACCACATTTTGTTAACGTTTCCTGTGATACTCATTAGAATTGCCCAGGTTGATGGCTACGATAGTTAATCTTGTGTTTCATTTGTAAACCAAACTGCTCCATACCATGTACGCACACTGAAAGGCATTGTGTATGGATCTGTGGCTGAAGGCTGATGTTTTAAGCAGCACAGCATCTCCCTCACAAACAGGGCTGTTGACTCTCGCCCCCTTGTGCCCCCTGCCATTCCAGAGTCTGTTCTCTTGGGACATTTCACACTAATCCCCCCCATCCTTGTTGTCTAGGTTAGGTCTCCCTTTAGGCTTTATAGACAAATGTAGCCTGGCTTAGACACCAGTGGGGATTTTTCTAGTAAAACCAAGGTGTGTGTGTGTGTGTGTGTGTGTGTGTGTGTGTGTGTGTGTGTGTGTATGTACTACTGTTGATTTCAAGTTACAAAGGACGACTGGCTCGTTTGGTTGCAATAACCCACACCAAGCAGCTCATAACAGCTTATAATTCCATGCACTCAGATGTGTGTACACAAATACACACTAGTAAACATATACTACATTTATTCTATGTAAAATATATCAAGCATATAATAAATATAATAAAAATATAACTAATTCTTTAAAAACAGCAAAGGCAAGGCAAAAAACCCACCCATCACCGCCAACAGCAACAACAATAAAGGCTGCCAGGCTGTGGTGGTGCAAACTTCTCGTCCCAGCACTTGGGAGGGAGACGCAGTCAGATCTCTGAGTCTGAGGCCAGTGAATCTCTCTAGAGAACCGGTCTTCACAATGAATTCCAGAATAGTCAGGACGACACAGTGAAACCCTGTCTTACAAAAATAACAAAGGCCTTACCAATACCTGTCGTTGATGAATGTGAGGATAAGCTATGGAACAAGATAATCACCAGCTGTACTTTGCAAGCCTCAAACCATAAAGCATATCTACAGTTGTCATTGTCATTGTCAACATCACCACCACCATCACCATCACCACCACCATCACCATCACCACCACCACCACCACCACCGCCACCGCCATCGTCATAATCGTCATCATCATCACCATCACCACTAACATCACCCTCACCCTCATCACCACCACCACCACCACCACCACCACCATCACCATCACCACCATCACCATCACCACCACCACCACCACCACCACCACCACCACCACCACCATCATCATCCTCTGGTCCAAAGACATTTGCTGAATTACAGATATGTCTCTCAGTCTTTTGGTAGCAGCTGGCAGGCATGCACCCTGGAGTCTGAAAGCAAGTTTATGTGAGCGGGAAGAATTATGACAATTAGTAATGTCAGCCCTGGGTACATGATGGGGTGAGGAATCATTCAATGGGCATGCTGTATTAAAAACTTCTCAGGGAGCCAGGTGGTGGTGCACATCGTTAGTCCCAGCACTCAGGAGACAAAGGCTGGCAGATCTTTGAGTTTGAGGCCAGCCTGGTCTACAGAACAAGTTTTGGGACAGTCAGCATTACACAGAGAAACCTTGTCCTAGAAACCTTGTTCAGGGATGGAGACTGGAAAGATAGCTCAGTAGAGGACCCAAGTTCAGTTTCCAGCACCTACATAAGGTAGCACATGGCTATCTATGACCCCAGCTCCAATGGATCTGATTTTCTGCCCTTCATGGACGGACGGATGGATGGATGGATGGACACACACACACACACACACACACACACACACTTAAAAATAGAATAAGGTTCTTTTAGCAACACTTCTGGTATTTGTGAGTGTGGGACCCCAAACGAGAGAACAATAGGGCCTGTTGTATGCAGGCCTGACTTTATCCAAAGCCATAGTTCATGAGAGCCCTTTCTTCCCAAAGGTGGGGTGAGGGTCTGAATTTGAGGACAAGTGTTATGTTCTTTTTTGTTTTGTTTTTATTCAAGATAGGGTGTACTGGCTGGTTTTGTGCGTCAACTTGACACAAGCTGGAGTTATCACAGAGAAAGGAGCCTCCCTTGAGGAAATGCCTCTGTGAGACCCAGCTGTAAGGCGTTTTCTCAATTAATGATCAAGGGGGCGAGGACCCAGCCCATTGTGGGTGGTGCCATCCCTGGGCTGTTAGTCCTGGGTTCTATAAGAGAGCGAGCTGAGCAAGTCATGCGAAGCAAGCCAGTAAACAGCATCCGTCCATGGCCTCTGCGTCAGCTCCTGCTTCCTGACCTGCTTGAGTTCCTGTCCTGACTTCCTTTGGTAAGGAACAGCAATGTGGAAGTGTAAGCTGAATAAACCCTTTCCTCCCCAACTTGCTTCTTGGTCCTGATGTTTGTGCAGGAATTGAAACCCTGACTAAGACACAGGGTCTCTCCCTTCAGTCCTGCTCGTCGGAACTCACTCTGTAAACAGACTGGCCTCAGACTCACAGAGATCCTCCTGCCTCTGCCTCCTGAGTACTAGGATTAAAGGTGTGTCTAACACATCTGCCCTCAGGTTCTGTGCTCTCAACATCTGGAGCGATCCTGGAAAGAATAGATAAGAGGTCCGCAGAAGAGCAGCTGGAGACTGCTAGGCCTGGAGGTCTGGGGTTGAGCCTCCTAGCCTGTGTGGTAACTTCCTTACCCTGCCATCGCTGGATGATGGCTTCACACTCTTCATCCTCATAGTGGAGTTTGGAATTTGGCCAAGATCCTGCAAGGAGAGCTACACCCCCTCACCATCTTACCATCCACATCGAGCTGCTAACTCTCAGCTACACCTCCCTCACCGTCCACATCGAGCTGCTGACTCTCAGCTGCATTCTTGCTAGAGATGCGACTCGAGGCTCACTCCCCTTCCCCCCAACCCCTACCACAGTTTCCACACAGAGGCGAGGGTGGCTCTATGTAAGTCTGACCCTGTCCTGCCCTGTGGCTTTCCTCTCATTCGATTCAATGGCCGGAGACTTTCCCGAGGACCTCGAGGTCCTGTACGATCTGCCCCCCTCCTCTGAGGCCGTCTGCCTTCTTCATTACACCAGCTTGCTCAGACTTGGTCCTCATACTCTCTCCTGCTCCAGGAGCTGGCTCTAGCTGTCCCCAGCACCTAAGGAATTCTCTCCTCCGGTGTCCACTGGCTTGCTTCTCACCCTCCTTAGCTTGTACACGGATGACACTCTTTGGCACTTCCAGGCGGTCTTAGGAATGGCCCAGGACAGCTCTCAGGACCAGAGGAAGCCTCAGGCTGAGAAGAAGTGTGAACTGGGCACCTGAAATGGGCATTGGCCGATGGACTCTGGGGCTCTCTGCCAAGGCTTGAGATCAGATAAGAGAGGGGAATGTGTGGTGAGGCCTCAACAGCCTGTCCGAGGCCATCAAGGAACCACCCAAAGCCTAACCTTCCAGACAGCTTTGGAATCCTTCTCATTGTGGTGTTTGAGACAGCGCGTGTCCTTTGGGGACGTTCAAAATGAAGTCTGTTTGAGGCTCTGTGACTCCATGTATGCACGAAGAAGCCCCCAGGGCAATGGGGGAGGACAGGCCAGAACAGTGAGTGATACAACCTGGCACTTGTCAGGGGCTGTACAGAGCCGACGCTGCAACAAAGCCTGGCCTCTGACCGTAAGGCTGACCTTCAGGCATCTGGGTCCCACCAGAGAAGGGTCTTTCTTGTGCCATACATTCCTGCAGCAAACAGCTGGAGCAGATGGCAGGGCTGACTGAGGGAGGCAGGCAGGGTTTGTCAGAGAGCAGTATCATCTGATGGCGTCCAAGCTGATCCCCTCCCAGTCTGAGCAGAGGAATCCTGTCCAGATGGAGCAGCCAGGGCTGCAGCTGCTGGAGGTCTGGGCAGAGCGTGCTTGGCCTACTGCTTGGGTTTCCTGGGCGGCCCCAGCAGGATGGTGAGTGTGGAGGTGCTAAGGGATGGGGGCGGAGACATAGCCTGTGACCTCAACGATGCCTTGAGAGTGGAGACTTCGGTAGATAGATTAAACGAATCAGGCACCTCACAGATCAAAGCAAGCCAGGTGTGGGGGCATTTGCCTATAATCCCAGCACTCAGGAGTTAGAGACAGGACCAGGAGGCCAAGGCTAGCCTTGGCTACATGAAGAGTTTCGGAGTAGCCTGGGTTACATAAGACCCTGTTTTTTTTTTATTTGTTGTACACACATGAACACGCACACTTAAGGAGGCAGGTATACTGCAATGACATGTACTACTGAGTCTTCGTCTGTCACCTCCCACAGTGGGGAAGGCTCTCAGACATCAGGGTGGAAAGTAGTCACTCCATCTCACGACCTTCTTCCCTCTGACAGCTCCACCCAGCAGCCTGAGCCTACGGGCTAAGGGGTCTTGTGGGTTGAGGAGTCAGTCTTGGGATAACGGTGTAAGGCTGGCACTTCGTGGCAGGCTCTAAAACGAGTAAGAGAGAAAGCAAGTGAGAGAAGGGAAGAGAGCCACAGAATACGCCAGGAAGTGGGGCTCACCTACCCTTTGCAGCCCTGGGCTCAGTGCCTGACCTCTGTCAGACAGCATAACAATGACCTGAGTCAGGCTGACAGGGATGTGGTAGAGGGCTGGCTCTTCGCTCCCGTCACATCCCGGGCTGAGGGTTGCTCCCAGAGCTGACTGTCTAGGTGTTTTGTCCCTGTGTAGACTGAGAGCGTCTTTTAAAAAAAGTAACTACACCACAGCCCTGCCTTAGCCCCCACAAAATCACACCTTTGGTTGCCTCCTGGGAATCTGAAGCGAGCATCCCTGTGATTTAAGGATATGGGGAAGCTCTCGGTGAAGCATCACTGCATACTGAAGCTCCCTGACTCTGCCCTGGGCTTGGTGGCCTCTAATGCCCTCCTTGCTTTCCCATAAAGGTGGTTTCCTCTCATCTTTCTCCGCATCTGCTACCTCCTGGGTGTCACCTTTACCCTGGATGGACTGTTCCGGTTCAGCCCCTTCACTCAGCAGCTGAAGAGAGAGGTTTCTTTATCCCTAGGGCACTGGGAAGGAAAACAGGAACTCCAGTCCTTCTAGTCAGTCGAGCAGGGACAACAAGGCATCCAAGAAATATGACCCAGGTGTATTTTATGCTGTCTCTCTGACTTCAGTGTGCATGGTACACAGCTCACGGCATCACATGATCGCATTGTTGGAAAGGGGCCTTTGCACAGGACCAGACTACACAGCTTAGACATGCAAATTCAGTGGTAATTTTACACTGCAGATACACGCACATGAAGGTGTCTCACAGGGAACCACCAAATCATACCCAATTTCACACTGTTTCATATAACACACAGGCTCACAACTTATCACAACATGGAAATGAATTCTGTTGGAGAAGTACATGGTTCATGACCTATAGTCTTGCAATGACACAGTTACACATGACATAATGTTGTGGAGTGTCCACCAGAAAAGACTGCTCAGACATGGGTTTAAGTCAATAGAAAGTCTTTATTAGACAGTCAGCAACTCCACTGCATGTTTGGGATCCCAGTGTAGCACTGAGCCTTCTCAGGGCGAGCTTTTAAGCAGGGTCGACATACTCCCTTAACAAGAACGGTCAGCCAGAACTACAGAAGCTAAAAAGAGAGGTTAGTCCATTTGGAGACTTTGTGGGTCAGGTCTTTGTTTTCATTTTGGCAAGTGGGGCTGCTGTTTGTGTGCCGAGTTTTACAGCCTGGATGCCACTTCCATTATGGAGTCAGTTGTGCTAAAGTCTGGGGCTTACTCAGGTCTGGGACCCTGTTACAATAATACGTTTACATAATAGGACAATGTGTCCTGAACACACACACACACACACACACACACACACACACACACACACACACACACACAGGTAACTAAGCCCATGGGAGCATGCACAGACTTCTACACACTGACAAAAAGAAACCCACCCCGCTCATAGCCTCCACAGAATATGCAGCCACAGTGAAGGTCATGACCCAACAGCCCACCCTCTTCAGTAGCATTGCTGCTTGATGGCCTAGGGTAGAGCGGCAGCAACTTATAGCCCTGACTCGATAATTCAGCCTGCAGACCCAGAGTAGGCACAGAGAGTGGAAAGAGTCTGATGTGAGGAGAAAGGGTGGCTTTGTTTGAACAGATGTCTCATAAAAGGGCCTGGTATTACTTAGCTGCTTTACTGAGCTAATGGATTCCAGTAGCTCAGGAGTCTGGGGGATTCATTAGTGGCCCCAAGAGCAATTGCCTCCACCTTCACTGATTTCTTACTTCCTGACAGTGCGGCACCCGCCATCCCCGATGCGATGCCTTGTTTGAAGAAGAAGGGCAGAAGCCGAGCAAATATTTGTGCCTCTAGGCCTCACTTGGCACTCGCTGCGTTGGAGTTTACCGCTGGGACTAACGAGCAAGCTTCTGCAGGCAGATTCTGCTCTGCGTGGCCTGGGAGTGATGCCAGGACCCTGGCTGGGGTCTGTCCTGAACATTCGTGTGCTACTTGGATGGCCCCTCTCTCCACCTCCCTCACTGTGCTACCCCCTCTTTGTCCAGAGCACGTCTCTTCAAAGAGTGGTCCATGCCCCGGCCCACAGCCCTCAGTGATGTAACCACCGCCCCACCCTCCCACATTGTCTCCTTATAGACCTCTGATGCCATCCCCCCTCCCTTCATGGTAGCCAAATTTTGCTTATAGGCAAATTCTTTCCTTTCCGACTTCTCCTGCTGCTTTTCTTTGCCTCTCAGATGGCCTCTACCGTCTCCTCCCAAACTTCTCTTCAGTCTTAATTCACACCCGCCAGACCCCAGTGCCATTCATCAGGGTTGAGCAGAGGAAAAGAGGAAAACACAGACATCTTGGTACCCTACTTCGTGATTCTTGGAACTACAGAAAGGAGAGGCGGGCATCTGTGCAGGGAGAGGAGTCAGGGGCAACAGAACTCACCTCAAACTAGGGCTCTAATGTGGGCCCAGAAGCTCTCTGTACCATGGGCAGCCAAGAAAGTGCTGATGGGAAGAATCCAGGGAGTTCAGGTTGCAAGAGCTCAGAGGTAGGGTGGGTTCTAGCTAGAGTTTCTACTGCTGTGGTAAAACACCGTGAGCATAAACAACTTGAGGAGGAAAGGATTTATTTCACTTGCATTTTCACATCTCAGTTCATTATCGAAGGAAGGCAGGGCAGGAACTCAAATAGGGAAAGAACCTAGAGACAGAAGCTGATGCAGAGGCCATGGAGGAGTGCTGTTTACTGGCTTGCTCCTCATAGTTTGCTCAGTCTGCTTTCTTATAGAGCCCAGGGCCACCAAGCCCAGGGATGGCATCACTTCCTCACCAGTCACCAACCAATAAATGCACCACAGGTCAATCTTGTGGGAACATTTTCTCAGTTGAGATTCCCTCTTTTGAAACTAGCTTGTGTCAAGTTTGCAGAACACTGCCCAGCACAGGGGACTTGCCTAGCACACACAGGAACCTGGGTTCAATCCTTAGAACCTGGAAACACAATTTGAAGTGATCAGAGGCCGCTGAGGCGGGAGAGTTACTGAAAGTTTGAGGTCAGCCTTGGATGTGTATCAAGTTCTAGGACATTCAGTGTGAGACCTGGAGTGGGGAGAAAGAAAACAAGGAGGAGGAAGAGGAAGAAGAAGAATAAAGTAGAAATTTCTGCTGGAGACCCAGTTGTGTCATGTGATGTTGTTCTGGAAACTGTCTTATGAGAGGATGTCTTGCTGAAGCAGACACATGGGGATGCTTTGTTGAAATGAACATGTGGTCTTTTTCTGGAAGCTGCCTGGTGAAAGGGCATGTGAGGTTTTGCTGGAGCGGACACTTGAGAGGACGCGTGATGTTTGGGAAAGGTATGAGTATAACCCAAGAGACAGTGGATGACACTCTGGCATTGGCTTACCTTGCTTTCTTCTCTGCTCTTAGCTTGCCATAACTTTGTAGAGGAAAAACACATCAAAAAATTTTCTCGTGGTGTTCTGGCTGCTTCTTGCTGCTTTGGTGGACTTTCTTTTTTCTTTCTTTCTTTCTTTTTTTTTTTTTTTTTTTTTTTTTTTTTGGAGCTGGGGATCGAACCCAGGGCCTTGCGGTTGCTAGGCAAGCGCTCTACCACTGAGCTAAATCCCCCCTACTTTGGTGGACTTACACTGATTGCTGAATCCACCGGTTTCTTCTGCATCGAGCTGCTGCAGCTGATTAGGTGTTTTGCTAGTGGACTGTACTCCTGACAACAAAGATTGGAATCACCTCAAAGGACTACTTCTAAACAGGTCGACACTTCCCTTCTCCTATTAGCCATCTTCCTCCCCTACCTTTAGTTGGTGGGCTTTAAGGGAGGTTGAAGAGTTTAAGAACCCTCATTAAAGTAGGTTTTAAAAAAGTAAGCCTAAAAAGGAGGAGTATGAGGAGGAAGAAGAGGAGGAGGAGGAGTATGAGGAGGAAGAAGAGGAGGAGGAGGAGAATGAGGAGGAAGAAGAGGAAGAGGAGAAGCAGAAGGAAGAAAAGAAGAGGGGAGGGAGGGAAGCATACCTTATTTTTTAAATCTATTTTTAATGATGATTCTTAAATGCTTTAACTCCCCCCTTTAGCCCACTACCCACCAGAGGTAGTAGAAAAGAAAGGATACAGGGGAAGTGGATCTGTTTAAAAAGGCTCTTTGGAGCTACTCCAGTCTGTGTTGTTTGGAAATCAACAGTTTAGTTCACAGGTCAACAGCAGCAGCTCAATCCATTCGCAAACACTTCACAGATACACCAGCAGTCCAGATCGGTAGAGTCAGGATAGAAAGCATGAATCAGCAGCGGTGGCACGACCTAACAGAGACAACCAGGCCTCAGCCTCGGCACAAGTCATCGGGAAGGACCAGCAGAAGTAGTTCTCAGCTGTGGATCTCTCAGCAAAGTGAAGATCAGCGAAGACATGAGACCAACAAGCATTGCACAGCTAGCCCTATAAGCAAGTCTAACTCAGCCTCTGTTGTCTGTTGATTCCTTTGTATACTCCCTCTAAATATCACGTGTCCTCCACAGGTCTTGCCTCAGCATGTGTCTTGTCTCAGCACATGTCTTGCCTCAACACGTGTGTCTGTCTCAGCTGACAACACTGTGTCAATCAGCTAGAGTCTGCGAAATGGACAAAAAAGCCATCATATACCACCAGAAGTCTTTTTTGGTGCATTTCTCTCTATGGAGTCCTGACAAAAAGAGCTCAACTATGCAATATAAGACATGAAGGTGTTTACCCCAGCAAAACACCTTCCAACATAACTGATTTTCCAAAGAACCCTTATGTTTCCACTTCAAGAAGAATGAGAGAAAGAAGGAAGGAAAGAGGAAGGAGGGAGAAAGGAAGGAAGGAAGGAAGGAAATGTTAGATGTTGGTCTTTGGTCACTCTTCTGCCTGCTCTTGATCCTAGAGAGTCTGCTGAGGCTCAGTCCATAGCTTGAATAGACCCCTTAGTTAATGCTGTTCACACCACCCTATTCCTTGGGCAGGCTCTGTGAGGCAGAGACGTGGGGAGGGAACCTCTTGTCTGCTGTCATTCATTAACACCTGTGTCTAAAGATAACATGATTAATCCCTAAAAATAGAGGCTAGAAGATTTGGCTCTGTAATTGGTTGAAGGGCCCCAGGGTGGCAGGAGGCAGCTCTGGGGAACCTCGGGAAGGTTGGGGTCCTGACAGCTATCTGGGGTCAAAGACCAGCTTAACTTCTGCTGCTCTTTTCTCCCTAGGTAGAGGGGCTGCTCTTTGTTCCCTTATCTCTGGGAGCCAGTGACAGTCTGTCCTCCAAGTCTGCTGATCACATGGTACGTTATCAGTCCTGCCTGTCATTGCCAGGGCTGCGGGGTTGTTGATGTTTGATGAAACAGCACCTGAGCGCCAAAGGGACCCTGTTCATGGTCTTATCTCAAGTCTTCGTATTCTGCTTGGGTTTCCCGTCCTGGTCCCTATGGGGTGGTCACTGAACCCACAGCTTTCCCAGAGGCACCTAGATAAGGCACTGTCTGGACGCTGAAGCTCTGAAGTCAGTGTCTGGGGGAGGGGCAGTGACCAGCTGGCCTCTCTGATCCAGGCCATTGTCTGCTGGGGCACTGTGGCTGCTCTGGCCGCATGAAAGGCAGAGAACTAGGTTTCCGAAATGTTCCCGAGTTTAACACTCAGCACCTTGGCATTCCATGCCTCTCCACTGTACACTGTTGTCTCCTACAACTGAGGGAACTATAGGTCAGAACCAAGGACAGCGCTCTGCGAGGCTTTTCCAAGAAGGGAATGAATGGAGAGAGAGCGCAAGAGCTGGAGGGGAAAAGGAAAAGAGAAGAGGGGGAAGGAGCTGAGGGGGACGGTGTGGTGAGGGGAGGGAGGAGGAGTATCCTCCAAAGCCCAGTGGGGTGAGACATTTCTGAGTCTCTACGTTCAGCTTGCCCAGTGGTTGTAGACTCAAAAGGGTATAACTGAATACAACAGATCCACACCTTGAATGAAAGGTCAAAAATAGCTCTCCGAGAAGTAAAAGAATGGCAGAAAAGGTTTATAAAAAAGCGTAGAGAAAGGTTTATTAGCTGCAGTGGGCAAGAACAGAACAGTTTCCAAAATAACTCCTCTTCCATGAACAAAAAGTATGACCGTTAAGGTCACACCTAAAGGACACTGTGGAGCGTGCGTAACTCAAGGTCAAGGAGTTCACATTCACAAGGCTAACATGGTGGATGGGAAAACATTTGGGATTGCTTGTAATCGTGAAGACGGAAGGCAGGCACACCTCTGGGAATGCTCGCACTGTGAAGGTTTAGCTGAAATAAGGAAAGGCCAGCTTGGCAATGTACTGGTGTAGGAGATTGTCCCTAAGGCGCCTGCCTCACTTAGCAGCTAGCAAAGGAACTGTAAGCGGTAACGATGGAAAAGCAAGTGATTACTCTGCCCTGACCCAGGATAAAGTGTTTGTTTGTTGTATTCCTCCATTCGTTTAGCCCATCACTTGTGAGGTAAATGCTGCCAAAGCTCTCATAAATAGAGAAACAAGAACGGGGAGTACTTAACATCTCACGATGGACATCACATGGTAGCAGTGTCTTTGACCTTTAGAGGTAGTAGTTTCCTGCTCACCCCCCACCTCGACCCACTGCTTGTCTATGATCTATTTTGACTGTATGATGTCTTTAATTTGCGTGTATGTGTGTGTGCATGTACGTGTGTATGTATTAGAGCACAGAAGCATGTGTGTCGAGTGCCCATGAGTGTGCATGTGTTTGCATGCATGTGTGCGTATGTATGCCTGTGTACATGTGTGTGAATGCATGTGTGATGAATGTCCATGAGTGTATGTGTACTCAGAGCCCAGAACAAGGTGTCAGGTGCCTTTCTGTATCACTCCCCACCTTATCTTGGATCTCTCACTGAACTGAACAAGACAGTGAAACTCACTGACTTACTTAAGGTTCCACTGCTGTGAAGACCAGGGCAGCTCTTATAAGGAAAACATTGAATTGGAACCAGCTTACACTTTTAAAGGTGTAGTCCATTACATCAATGGCAGGAAGCATGGCAGCATGCGGGGCAGACACGGTGCTGGAGGAGTCCCATGATCCTTAGGCAGCAGGAGGGGACTGTGCTACTCTGACCAGACTTGAGTATATCTCAGATCTCAAAGCTCACCTCCCCAGTGTCACACTTCCTCCAACAAGGCCACACCTACTCAAACAAGACTTGCCTCCTAATAGTGCCACTCCCTATGGGACAGTGGGGGCCAATTACATTCAAACCACCGCACATTTTCAACTAAACTGGCAGCCTGCTAACCACAGCAATCTTCCTGGCCCTGTCTCCCTCAGGGCTGGAGTTACAGGCATACATGGACCAAACCCAGCTTGTCAAATGACTGCCGAGATGCAAACTCTGGTCCTCGTGTCTGCCCAGCGAGTGCTTTTACATCCTGAGCCATCTCTCCATCCCTCTTTTTGAACTCTGATGTAGAGTTCTCTCGCCAACTCAACCCTGCTTGTTAAAACAGAGTAGAGGTCTCTGTTTCTTGATTTACAAAGCTCTGGGGGTTCCCTGAGCTGCAGTCCTCCAGTGCATGGTGTGGTAGAGGAGGTGCTGTTTAAAGGCTGACCGAGGTCCACCGTGAAGCTGTAGCGGATTCCCAAGGAGCAGGGAAGACTTAGATTGGAGAGAATGGGTCTACCTTGGTTATCGAGGGGCCTTCCATATAAACCTGGCTATTCCAAGGTAAGGATAGTTAGGCAGGAAAGTGTCAAGATGACCCCAGAGGGCTGTGAACCTGCCATGGTCCTGGGAAAAATCTCCCTTGGCTGCAGGCTGCACAGTCTCCAGCCTCAGAAAGTGGAAGGCCTTTGTCACTTTATAGCCTCCCTCCATCGCCTGAGCTTGTTTTCCACCCCAACACTGGGCCCCAGGCAGGTGGGTAGGAGGAAGCTAAGTGAGAGTGGCCATATCCTAACTCCTGGGGGCCGGGGTATCAGAGATCATCGCTGTTACTCCACATACACTGAATCCTCAGGGACTTTCATCCCTGAGCCACAGGAATTAAAGGGAAGGTATCACTTCGGAAGGAAGAAGTAATGCTCCCACAGTGCTCTCTAATGAGCCCTCTTCGCCCCGAACCCAGCCAGCCAGTGGCTTACTTCTTGACTGGGGCCCAGCCTCTCTTCAGGAGCGGGAACGGTTTGTGTGGTTTCGTGGGTGTCACAGTGGTCCAGAGGGGAGAGAGGAGGGGCTGACAGAACCCTGTGAGCAGACACTACATAGGGGATTTTATTTGGGTGTATGCACTTACATGTATGATGTATACGCACATGGGGGTAGCAGGCGCCCATACTTGGCACAGAGGCTGGTGGAAGACGTTGGGTGTCCCGCTCCACCACTCTCCACCTTGTTCCTTTGAGGCCGAGTCTTCTCTGAACCTGGAGCGAACCTGGAGGTGAGAAAAGCTCAGGCCTTCTCCCATCTATAGACAATACTGTAAGCCGTAGCAGTGGATGGCTTTCCTCAGGGACCAATGGTCAGTTGGAAAAAAGACGCATGTCACTTTGAATGAGTCAATGGAGGTGTCCTTCAGTTTCCTCACTCACAAAATAGGGCTGCCAAGTAACACCCACCCCACTATTCTGAGGATAGGATTGATATAGCTGAGCTCTACCTGTTCAGGGTCTGGAAAATTCTCTGCAGACAGGGAGCACCCCATCAATCCTCAGCAGAAGTTCAAGGCAATGCCTCATTTAAAAACAAACAAACAAACAAACAAACTGTATGCATCAGCCGGAAAGATTAAGCAGTTAAGAGCACTGGCTGCCCTTCCAGGGGACTGGGGTTTGAGTCCCAGCACACAACTGTCTGTAAGTCCAGTTTCAAGGAATATTGCCTCCTTGAGAACCACATGCATGTGGTGCACAGATGCATATGCATGCAAAACACTCAGACACATAAAATAAAAATAGATCTTGGGCTGGAGAGATAGCTCAGCGGTTAAGAGTACTGACTGCTCTTCCAGAGGTCCTGAGTTCAAATCCCAGCAACCACATGGTGGCTCACAACCATCTGTAATGAGATCTGATGTGTCTGAAGACAGCCATAGTGTACTTATATGTAATAAATAAATAAATCTTCAAAAAAATAAAATGAATAAATCCTAAAACGTGTAAGATCGCATGCAGTTTTATTTTATTCCCTTTTCTCCAGTGCTCAGCATCAAACCCAAGGCCTTGGAGACAACCAGCAAAGGCTCTACAACCAAAGCCAACCATCCCGCCTCAGACATGGGGAGCTTGCCCCCGGAGTCGAAAGTTTCTCACTAGGCAGTTCATCGCCGTGCTGTGCGAGCAAAATCCAAGCCGTGTTCCCTGGCCTTGTGCATTAGTATTGAATAGACTCCTTTGTTCAAAACTCAGAGAGTAAACATATTAGTGCAGCCAGAGAGGACAAGGCTAATCCTCAAAAGGACACCATTAGGAGGTTCTGGGCTCAGACCGCATGCTTTGATGGAAAGGAGTCCCCAGACAAGCCCAGCTATGGAGACACGGGCTCCCCATCTTGGGAGTCTGGAAACCTTCTGGTTGGGCAGTGAAGTCAGTAGCTTCATCTCCTTCCAAGTGTCAGAGGCCAATAAGGCCAGGTCTGTGTCAGACATTCGCTTCCTCAGATGAACCAGCGAGGCAGAAAATGCAGATAATGAAGAGAGCTAAGGGTGGGCTTCCCCAGCTGCTGGTGTCAGCCCCCGGGGAGGGAGGAATCAATGAACTCTCAAGCTGGGAGCCTCAATCTCTTCATCTTTATCCTCTTGCTCAAACCCCTTCCTGAAAGCCATGCACTGAGATGAAACTCAGGCTCTGGGAATATTTGAATGGTCTGTGATGGGGGTGGGGCGGGGGAACTTGCTTCTCTTGAAAGAGACAGCACGGCCTCACCAGCTGCTTCCCAGAAGGAACATCTTCAAGTATCCCACCACGGAGGTGGTGAACATGCAGGAGGGCCCTGCTCTGAACATCATGGGTAATAATAGCACTGATAGGAACTCACCCCAAGGAAGGGAATGCGTGTCAAGAACCATACCAAATGCATTGCCTGTGATACCCCAGTCAGCCCAATAGCAACCTCTTTAAAGAACAGTCTTTTAGATTTATTCGATTTGGTTTATGTATAAAGGCATTTTATCTGTGTGTATGCATGTGCACTGTGTGTGTGTGTGTGTGTGTGTGTGTGTGTGTGTGTGTGTGATGCCCAATGAGGTCAGAAGAAGGCGTTGGATATCCGAGAGGTGGAGTTACAGACAACTGTGCATTGCCACATGGATGCTAAATATAAAACCAGGATCCTCTAGAAGACCAGCCATCTCTCCATCCCCTATAACAGCCTTTTAGCCACAGTCCTTTCAGCACTCCCATTTCATGGTTGAGCTGACTAAGCATCAGAAGTGATGCTGTTTCCCAGACTGGGGATGTGGCTTAGTGGTAGAGTAGTTGACGAGCATACACAGAGTCCTGGGTTCAAACCCACCGCTGTATGAACTAAGTATGGCTGTGCACAGCAGAACTTAGGAGCAGGAGACAGGAGTTCGAGACCACCCTCAGCTACACAGTGAGTTGAAGGACATCCTGGAATACTTCGAGCCTGGTACTATCTTAGGAGCTGTATAGTTTCTAGGGGCCCAACAAATACTCGGTGGGTTTGGGAATCACACCTTCCCCCAGTCTATGACCAGACTGCCTCCCTCATCACACTTGTGAAACCATCATTCGTAGTCTTCAGTATTTGGTCAACCTTGTCCTGAGTCTGCTGTCATAGCTCAATGGAGACCATTTGCCTAGAATCAACCAGGCCCTTGGTTCCACTCTCAGCACAGCAAAAAAGAAAAACAATTATTGGTAGGAAAGTGATCATGAAACTAAGTCTCTGTTACTTCCTTGCCAGGGGAACTGGGCCTTTACCAATGAAACCTTGGGCTGTGCATTCTTCTAATAGTGAGTCACGTGAGCCTTAGTTGTGTCTTATTGTCTTATTGTTGTGAAGAGACACCATGACCAAGCCAACTCTTACGAAGGAAAGTGTTTAATTGAGGCTGGCTTAGACTTAAGAGGCTTAGGCCATTATCACCAGGCATGACAGGGTGCAAGCAGACATGGTACCGGAAGCACCAAGAGCTCTACATCTGGATCCAAAGGCAGCCAGGAGAGGACTGTCTTCTGTAGGCAGCCGGGAGGGAACTCTCTTCTTCACTGGGTGGAGCTCGAGCATAGAAGACCTCAAAACCTACCCATACAGTGACACACCTACTCCAACAAGGCCACGCCTTCTAATAGTGCCACTTCCCACGGGCCAAGCATAGTTGAACCGCCATAGTGAAATTCTTGAGTTCACTGTCAACTGGAAACTTCAATTCTTTTGCAAGTGGGTTTGAGTCAGGGAAGTGTTGTTTGATCTAATCCATACAGTGTGCAGTGCTAGTAGGTTTTACTGGGGCTGGGAAGTGACTCAGTGGTAGAGAGCCTGCTCAGCATAAGGCTTCAAGTCCAATCCCCATTATTTCAGAGAGAGAGAGAGAGAGAGAGAGAGAGAGAGAGAGAGAGAGTATTTTAAATACTCCTACTTGTCACTGTCTTCCATGAATTAAGAAATTAGTCCCCCATAATTCAAGTTCACCAAAATCTCCCACCTTCCAAGATCAACTCTGAGATTCACTACAAAAATCAATGGTTTGGGGTTCACAAAACGATCAACGGTTTGAGGCTGATGTCCTTTAAGTGTTCAGAGCATCCTCCCAGAGTTGTCCGAGTGTCAGATGCGCCTGCCATTGCAGTGTTCTAGAGGCAGATGTGATTGCCAGCTCAAGGTTAGCCTGAGCTAAAACTGTCCCCCCAAAAAGCTGAAACGAACCAAAAAGGAGGGACAGGCATTGCGCATGGAAAGAACCATTAGCTTTAATGTCCTAGCATAGCACCTGCCAGGGTGTTTCTCCTTGGGCAGAAATGAACCTGTGAAGGAAGCCAAGGCCCTGGAGGCATTTGCCTCTGAGAGGGGTGGATTCGATCAAGAGAGCCTCTCACCCAACAGTCAGTGCTTCGGACAGTGCAACCGCAATTACAGGAGTCTCCGTGGGACTCTAACCAAACGGAAAAGCATTTTTACATTATCTTTTCTCCACTTCATTATTTAAACAGGCGCCCCTGTTCATACACACGCTTTCTCTTTACACTCTTAAGCCTTTGTCTTAGACTGTTTGCCTCGCAGTCTGCAATTCCCCAGCAAAACGGCTCGCTACAATCCAAGCTTCACAAATGCCAATTTTAATTAAAAGTGCAATTTCGAAATCTACCTAAAGCTCAGATAGGAGGAGGCGGCGTGTCTGCTGCCCCGTGATCCTCCCGGCTGCTTTGTTGATTGAAATGGGTGCTGGGCTAAGTGCTTTCTCACATCTTCACCAAAAAGAGGACAGGAAGTTGACATTTACGCCTTTATACCGGCAAGGAAAGTGATATATTAGATTCACTCCTATTGCAACAAAAACCCGAGTACGGCTTAAGGGAGGTGTTAGGCCGAAAGGTCCCCGGTGACAGCTCTGTTCTGAAGCGTCAGCCTTTAGGGCTCTTCTTTGGCTGCTGCTGATGCAGGGGATAGTGGGGTCAGTGAGGAGTGACGGAGGTGGGGGTAGGAACAGGGGTGGAGAGGGTGGAGATGGGGGTGATAGAGGAGGATGTGGGAGATGAGGTGATGGAGGAGTGGAAGATGGGGTGATAAGGCGGTGATGGTGGATAGGGTTATAAGGGAAGGAGAGGATAACAGAGGTGGAGGGGGATGGGGTGATAGGGTGCAGGATGGGAGTGAAGAGGTGGGGGCGGAGGTGATGGGGAAGGGTGGAGTCGGGGTGATAGAGAGGAGGTGGGACTCACCATGTCCTTTTTGAATCTGTCTTCCCAGTCAGTTCCCTTTGCTTCTATCCAAGGACCTGGAGTGGGTCCTAGTCTAGCATGAGTACATGTAAGAAAAAGTTCTTCAAAATCTCACTTCAAATGCAGGCTCCTTGAGTCCGCTTCTAGAGATTCAAACTCGGTGGCTGGCATATGGCCACAGAACATGGACGTGGTGTATGTGGGGAGTGTTGGGGGATGGAAGGGGTGTGTGTGTGTGTGTGTGTGTGTGCGTGCGTGTGTGTGCGTGCGTGTGTGCGTGTGTGCGTGTGTGTGTGCGTGTGTGTGTGTGCGTGTGTGTGTGTGTGTGTGTGTGTGTGTGTGTGTATGTGTGGCTGTGTGTGGAGACAGAGGAAGATGTTAAGTGTGATGGCTAACCTTGGTTGACGGCTCGACTGTATCTAAAAGACAACTAGAATCCAAGCCGCTGAGCATTCCTGTGAGGGATTTTCTTAATTAGATTATTCGAGTTGGAAGAACCACCTTAAATATGGCTTAAAAGAAACCACACCGTTTGGGAGCAGACCATAGACAAGGGCTCAAGGAAGAAACCTCAGTGTTGCCCGCCTGCCCTCTCTGGCAAGTTCATCTCTCTAGCTTTGGTGGCATCCAGTCCTACCTGGGGCTTATTGCTGTGAAGAGACACCATGGCCACAGCAACTCTTATAAAGGAAAACATTTAGCTGGGTCTGGCTTACGGTTCCAGAGGCTCAGTCCATTATCGTCATGGCAGGAGGCATGGCTACGTGCAGGCAGATGCGGTGCTCGAGAAGGAGCTGAGAGTTCTACATCTGGATCCACAGGCAGCAGCAGGAGACCGTGTTCCACGGTGGGCCTAGTTTGAGCAAATGAAACCTCCAAGCCCATCCCCACAGTGTCACGCTTACTCCAACAAGGCTACAGCTAACCCAGCAAGGCCATACCACTCTCTACGGGCCAAGCATTCAAACACGTCAGTCTATTCCTAGTCAAACCACCACACACTCCTTTACCAATGTTAGACACTGTTTCTTGGGATTCCAACATGAACTGAAGACCAGCAGCTCTCCAGGAATCTGCCTGTCCTTCAAGGCCAGGTTGAAGCTGTGAGACATCCAACTTCCCAGACTGAACAACCACAGATTCTCAGTTTCTCCAGTGTGAGGCAGCCTCTGTTGAAATACCCGGACCACATCATAGTCAATGCACTTTATATATATTGGATCTCACCGATTCAACTAGACTGGGTGACCAGCAAACTCTGCTCCCATCCCCATCCCCGAGGGCTGGGGTTACAGGCATTGCACTGCTATGGTGGACATGGCACAGTAGTAGGATCCAAACTAAGATCCTCAAGTTGCTTATCCCACTCTTTACCGACTGAGCCACGTCCCCAGACGTGGAGCTTGGATTTCAGTGAAGTACCTAGGGATTTGATGAAGGAAGTCTTTAGATGATACTCGGAGAAAGTCTGCTTTAAAGCCTCCCAGGCAAGAGACCTTAAGGCTCTGAGCTAGGGTATGGGTCTAGACATAACCCTATGCAGGGGACCCAGGAGCAGGACTCTCTCCAGCTTTGACACTTACATTCTGGTGTCTACAGGAAACTCACTGTCCTGTCAATAAAAATCAGAGATAGTACACTAGGTGACAGATTAATGATGGCGGTTGTTTGTTTTGAGGCAGAATCTCCAACCCAGGCTGGCTTGGAACTCACTATACACCAGAAGGTGATCTCACAGTGCCAACCACCCTGTTTCCATCTACCAGTGACGGAGCCACAGGTGTTCGCAGTAATACTGTGGTGTGTGTGTGTGTGTGTGTGTGTGTGTGTGTGTGTGTGTGTGTTGTATTGGGGAGTGGATCCAGGGCTTCATGACCACTAGGCAAGCATTCTGCCAACTGAGCATGTCCTCAGCCCTGGGCTCATTATCTAAACATGTAAAAAACAAAACCCTCCAGCAAACCAGTAATGTAACGAGAAATCATTTGACAGAAAGACAGAAAAGAAACGAGTTATCGCTCCTGGAGAAGAAAATATAACAATACGTAGATACAGGAAAAGATAACCACCACAGTGGCTGGGTGTGAATTTAAAAACCAATAATAGTTTTGGCTTCGTCTGGTATTTTTGTTCCTGCATATTTTCCTTCTTTGATCACTTGCTGGTGATATTATATCAGGCAAGCGAGAGGGTGTGGGGGACTCCCCAAGAACTGATAACACCCCGTGTTGAAAGGTTGTAGATAAATAAGACTCTCCTGTGTCTATAGTAAACGTGTGAATGACTGTAATCTTGGAGAGAGCAATCTGTCAGGGTTCGTTAAAATCGAAATGTGAATTCTTTCACTTAGCAAGACAGCTTTGGGTATCTATTCTGCAGAAAGAAAGGCTTCAGGAGTCATGGGCATGGGCAGTGGACATCTACTGAACATTGACTGGGCTGGCGGGAACTGGAAATTACCCAAGAGTCAATAAGCAGGAACTGGCCGAGTAAATTCTTCTACACCCAAACCCAGGGATATTCCACAGCTCTTGAGCAAAGAAATTGATTACTCAGAAAAGTTAATCGCAAATCATGTCCATGGTAGGTAGGAACATAGAAATATCAAATCAAAGAGAAATTAGTATAATGTATGCTCTGGCTAATTTTATGTCAACTTGACACAAGCTAAAGTCATCTGAGAGAAGGGCTTCCATAAGATCGGACTGCAGGCAAGCCTGTAAGACATTTTTTTGCATTAGTGATTGATGGAGGAGGACCCAGCCCACTGTGGATGGGACCATCCCTAGGCTGGTGGTGCTAGGTTCTAGAAGAAAGCGGGCTGAGCAAACCATGAGGAGCAATCAAGTAAGCAACACCCCTCCATTGCTTCTGCATCAGCTGCTGCCTCCAGGTTCCTGCCCTCGGTAACTTCCTGCCTTCACTGCTTTTGGTGGTGAACTGTTCTATGGAACTGTGAGTGACATAAACCCTTTCCTCCCCATTGCTTTTGGTCACGGTGTTTCATTACAGTAATCATAACCCTAACTAAGACAATGTGATGCCATTTAAAAATAAATAAGCCCTGGGCTGTGTTTATATGTATGTGGGGTTGGAGCAGTTTGGCATGAAGAATATATACTGATATATTTTATGGGATGCCTGGCTTGTGTGGGCTCTGGGATCTGAACTTTGGTCCTCATAATTGTGTACCAAGCTCTCTTAACCTCTGAGCCATGCCTCTAGTCCTGATTTGGGTTGCTTTGTAAGACAAGGCCATGAGGGGACAGGACACGACACTGCGATCTATATTTATGACTACATTGGGTCACTTGTTCCAGAAGAGCAAATAACTCTTATAAATAAACTATATATAGCTTATCAACAGCCAAAAAGCATAAGGCCTGGATTCAAGTAACCACTTAGTTCCTCTGAGCTCTTCCTCCCGGTGACGTTCATGTCCTTCCCCAGGTCTGACTCAAGCTTACTTGTGTCAAAGATCCTGAGTCACCCAGAAACAGAGCTTCATGGCAAATGCCCATCCTGGTTGTGGTAGTTAATTGCCACTGTTAGCATGGTCAGATTTAGAATTGCCTAGGTGATTATTAAGAAGCACTTACTGATTTGTCACATGAGTGTCTTTAGATTCCCCGATGGGGTAAATCTGCCCTCAGTGTGAGTGGCACCATCCCATAGATTGAAGACATGGGCAGAGTAAAGATGGGTGAAGGAGAATGCCAAGAGATGACCTCTGTTCCCTTTCTCTCCTTCTTGGCCAATCATGACAGGAGCTAGGATGCTCCACCATGCTCTCCCTCTATGATGAACTGAACCCTCTGAAATCATAAGCAAAACTAAAGCCTTCTTCTCGTCAGTTGTTCTGTCAGGCACTGGTTCACAGTGGTGGACAGTAATTAGTGTTCCAGTGTACTCCTGTAGACCCTGTCAGGAGAGACAGGACCCTGTAGTTTGGTTCCATGATCACATTGCACATTTAGGACCTAACCTGTTCCAGAGACTTGCAGGTCAAAAGCCAGGGCAATGCCATAGCTCTTCAGGGGCTCACTGAGCGTCAGCTGGCTCCTTCCTCAGTCTGTGAAATTCTTGGGTCTGTCTGAGACTGTCTGGAGGCTAAGCCATGCATATCTCACGGAGATGGTTTAAGAGGAATCTGAAAGACTTCAGGTCTCACGAGTGTGTGTGCTTTCAGTATTTTTACCATTTTATATGTGTAGATGTTTTGCCAGCATGCAGAACTATGCACCACCTTCATGTCTTGTGACTGCAGAAACCAGAAGAGGATGTTGGATCCCTGTGACATGTTAGTTGTGAAGCTCCATGCATGGACCCCATGAATGTGGGTCTTGAAGAACAACAGCCTGTGTACATGGAGTCGTTGCTCTAGCTCCCGTTCCTTACGCAAGAAATATTTCACAAATACAGAAAAGTTCAAAAATTTAATTGTACACAGTTCATCCAATAATGCTAAACACCACCACAACTATAAACTTAGGTCAGTGACTAGACCCTCTTCTGGGTCTGCCCATGGGATCCTCCTCTCCTATGTCCTCTTTATCTCTCCAGAAAAAGTCACATTCTGGCTTCTGAAGTCAAGAATTCCCTCACTTCCTTTTAGAGTCTGCTGCCCCTGTGTACATTCTCAAGCAATATTTGATTAATTGATTGATTGATTGATTGATTGATTTGCAGCAAGTTTGCATGCAGGGCCTTGCACATGCTAGGCAATTGCTATACCACCGAGCTACATTCTTAATAATATTTCAGTCTTACTTGCCTGGTACTGGATACAGTTCAGCTTGTGTCACTCGAGTTTGTTGGTGTTGCCATGAGGAAGACCTGTCATGTTGATGTGTCATGTGCTCCATGTTCCCACTGCTTTGCCATGACCACAGTGTGTCATCCCGCCTGTGTCAGGGACTTTGGTCATTTCATGTAACGTCTCCTGCTGTGTACATGTCCCTTAATGTGTTTTCTGCCCCTAGAGAGAAGCACAGCTTCTGTCAGAGGGCTTGCACACCTCCGACTTTCCTAGACAGTCTCCAGCTGGTTTCCAAAATGGCTGCCTGGCCCTTTGTGGGCACATCTGCAGCAAATGAGAAGTTTCAACAACCCAGCATCTCACCACAGGCCTTTCGGGATGATCTTTACTTCAAAGTCTTTGAAAGTGTCGGTCCTACTTTCTAGAACATTCCTTTTATCTAGGTCACAAGGACTCCTTCCCAGGAGAGCTGGGGCTCCTTTAGTCTATATCACTGCTACCCTTGGCTCCCATAGATCTCCACACCACAGTAGGTCTCATGGTGCTTAGCTGCAGCCCCTTTCCTTCCACTCTGCCTCCCACTGGCCTTGGGACCCCTGAAGACAGAACGTATGTTGCAAAGTTGTACAGGGGCAAAGTTGGTGTCTGGACCATAACTGTTGAACAAACTGTTGAACGGCCCTTCCTTCCCCCAACCCATGGCTCTCTTCAACCACTGGGAGGCCAGGTGAATATTAAGGCTTTTCAGAGAATTGTTGCCAAAACAACAAATAATAACTCCAGGGAAATTAATTGTCAGATCTGCTCTTTCATTAGTGGCTCATCAAAGGACTGTGAGCCCCCAGGGGGACTCTTAAAACTAAGTAACCGATCAGCATGGAAGGAGGCATCTTCTCCCCGAAAGCCCCCTCCACCAACACAACATGCAAACAGACACACCTCCTGTGAATTGCCGGGCCTGGCCAGTTAACACAGTTATTACCAACTCCCCCTTAGTGAATTACAGGCAAGAGCCTCGAGAGAGCTTTCAGAGTTCTTCAAATGGATGTTTAAAAGCCTGCGGTTGCTCAGACTGGCTTAGCTAATGGCATTTATTACTTGGAGAACAGGGTATTTACATAAAGCTGGATTTTTATTAGAGTGGTCAGGTGGTTCCTGAAAGGGAGGGTGGAAGGAGAAGATGGAGAAGCAAGCATTCTACTTCGGCTTCAGCAGTCGCTGTGGAGCACTGATCCCACGGGAAGGCTGGTCCTTTTCACATGCCAGTACAGAGACAGAGCCTAGGGATTGCGTGTGCGGCCCTAGGCAGGAGGCACTGGAGTGCAGGATCAGCACCATGGACAGCTCACAGGGCAGTCCAATGACTCCCGCAAACAAACACCATTAATGTTAGCTCTTTGATGATTTCACACATAATACATTCCGGTTACTCTATTTAATCTCCTCCCACGCTTATCAATTCTTATTGCTCACCACCAATCCCTTTCCCAGATTGAGGACTTTCAGTTTTGTTTTGTGACCCATTTAGTATAACCAGCGCCATCTTTGTGACCATTGGATCAGCATTCTCCGTTGCACCTTCAGGAAATCACACAACAAAGGCAGTGCCTCTTCCTCTCCCTGAATCTATCAGTAGACAACAGTTCAGCAAGGTGGGCAAGGGCCCCCTAAACTCTCCTTCCATCTGTGCTTTGCTGCTGACGGGCCCACTCTTGTGCAGACCCAGGGCAAGTCACCCACAGTTGCTGGGAGATCATGGTTGCAATGGCTGTGGAGTTCCCAGAAGATGTCAGGTTTTTAGTTGAAGGTTTAGGGGTGGTTCCTCGCTTCTTTCAACCATAGTCTGGATTATTACAAACCGTGAGCCACTGGCTTTGCCAGCAGTTGGGGGCAGGGGGGTGAGTTCTGTATACTCCAGAGCATAGCGAGCTTCTGCTAACTGTCCACTGCTATGTGGGGCTTAAGAGATGGCTCAGCGATTGAGAGAATATAGTACTTTTGCAGAGGACTGGAGCTCAGATCCCAGGTTGGGTGGATTATAAACAGCTCCAGGAAATCTGATACCCTATTTCACAGGCACCTGTATTCACATGCAGATACAGAGAGAGAGAGAGAGAGAGAGAGAGAGAGAGAGAGAGAGAGAGAGAGAACGCCTTGTTATTTATTCCTCATGAGTCTGTATTCTCAGGAAGTTCCTCTCCTGGACTTGCATGGATAACCCGTCCAACTGCAATCAGCTGCCAGATCACGTGGGGCCGGAGGGTCAGATCACGAGTATGGATTTAATGAAGTGATGAAAGCAAGGAGCCTAGAAGAGGAGCAGGTGTTCGTAGGTAGGCAGCACTGAGAAGAACCTTCTAGAAAGAATGAAAACAAATGACACAGCAAAAGGGCTGTCGGGAGTCATGGCAGTTGGTAAGCGGTCCATGTGACTCTGGCAGAGGTAAGCAGGGCACCGGATACCTGGTTATTATCCCACAGAATGAAGGGCTGGAGCAATAAATATTTACGTAATTGCCACCTCTGGGATGCGACGCTGAGCTGAGCAGGTGCAGTGATGTGCGCTTCTCTCAGCATCCCCAGTCTACACATGAAAACACCGAGGCTGCATTCCCATTCTACAGATGAAAACACTGAGGCTGCATTCCCATTCTACAGATGAAAACACTGAGGCTTCCCCGCGACAGCGGTGTGATTTAGAACCCAGGAGTTCTGGCTTCAGAGCTGGTAATTTTGATTACAATGCCCCATAGTTTTTCAGGGCAGATAAAATACACATACCTGACAGCACACACACGTACAGAGACCACAAACATCCACCCAGAGCTGGGGGAGACAGCACACACCTGTGATCCCAGCACTCTGGAGACCCAGTGTTGTGTGACTTTTCCTGGGGAGAGGGTGTCAACAACAGTGTAAACAAATTATCACATTAAATCTAGCTTAAAGGACCAATAAGTTTTAGGGGGTTACCTATGGGAGTATGTGGCGGGTGAGGGGTTACCTACAGGGTTATGAATATCTCAGAGGCAGCTGCATCCCTGAGAAGCCAACCTCAGGAAGGTGATCCATTAAAAAGCCACACTAGCACAGGAGACGATTCACAGAGCCTGTAACCCTGGAGGGCCCTACCCAACTGCAGACAGCAAGGCTGCCCAGAGAGGTCAGGAGCTGGCAGTGGTGCCTAACCTTGCTCACCCTGTCCACCCTACACCAAACCTTGTGCTTCTCTGATGAGCCTGGGCCTGGCCCTCCGTGGTGACTGAGCCCAAGATGAAAGCGCTTCCAGTAAAGACACCCACAGCTCCCACTGTCTTCCCTCAGAGGGAGGGCTGAAGTCCCCGAAGCCTGACAGTGTTTCTTTGCTGTTGCTTTCTGTGGGGCAGGAGCTGAGAGCCTTGAGCTTGACTCATATGTTTCAGAACCCTTCTGCGTGGAAGCACACCCTCTGCCTTCCCCGGGGTATCACTCCCCAGAGGCTGGGTGTGGTATCTAACACCGTGTGTCAGTATCTAACACCGTGTGTCGAAGTGAGACCCAAACCCTTCCCGCAGGCTCTCGTTGGTCTTCCTGATGTCCCCGAGTTCTTGAAGTTTGTACACAGACTGCACACATCCCAGTGAGACTACTACAAAAGCATCCCGGAGCGCAAGCAGTTAAAAGGAAGAGACTGTTGAAATGTGTCTTCTTTTATCTGTCTGATTCTCCGACACAAACTGACAGGCCAGTAAGGCTTAATTCAAATGAAATGCACGTAGTCGGCGCTATAAAAAATGACTTTATCACAGCAAGGAAGAGCGATTAGGAGAAATAAATATGTGTGTGACTGAGGACAGGATGCCCAGTGACAGGAGATGGAGATGCTTCAAGCCTAGGCTGGACTGCCGATGCTCCAGGATGCTGTCCCCCTCACCCCTCAGAGGCAGATAGCCACAGCCGATCCAAGCCACGCTTGGCAGCTGCCCCTCGACACAGGAAACAGCCATCTGGGTTCCCCTGGCCGCCCTGGCCGCCCTGGCCTCCTGATGTCGTTGGTGCAGTGGAAGCAGAAAGGAAAGACAGTGTGCGAGTTTGGATGCCAGCTGTGCCTGGAACAGCTGGGTGGCCTCAGGGAAGTTGCTTAGCCTAACCTCGATGTCTCCGCTGGGAAAGGGAGCAAATGATAGCATCGCGGACCTCATTGTTCTACTTTGCCGCAAAGAGTAAGTACTTAACACACGTGGAGTAGTGACGGGGAGGTGGCTTCAGTTGACTGAAGCCCTGGGTTCGATTCCCAAGACTGTATAAATCTATCGTGGTAAAAATGACAAAGCTGTGGAACCAGTTCCCGCCCGCCTTCGTGTACCCTGGTGGTCTCTAGTTCCAGCTCCAACCGGCCATTGGAACTAGCGCTAATTCATCTCAGATTAGCATCTCTCCCCATGGCTCTCTGCTAGCCACGAGCTCTCTGTTCCAGCCACCCGGTAAAATCAAGACTCAACAAACTGTAACCCAAAAATCAGATTTACATGTTAAATTCTCAACCCGCAATTCACCCACATAATAAACTAACAATCAATTGATAAGGAGATAAACCACCCACCTAGATAAGATATAGTTTGCCCCTCTAGACAGACAAAGTCCTGTACACACCCATCCCTTAAGAACAGTCTTAACAGGGCTGGAGAGATGGCTTAGTGGTTAAGAGCACTGACTGCTCTTCCAGAGGTTCTGAGTTCAATTTCCAGCGACCACATGGTGGCTCACAACCATCTGTAATGAGATCCGTTGCCCTCTTCTGGTATATCTGAAGACAGCTACAGTGTATTTATATATAATAAATAAATAAATCTTAAAAAAAAAAAAAAGAACAGTCATAACAACCTGTAGATGCCCAGAGAGAAATCTTATCATCTGCCGCCATGTTCTCTCATTGCCTCCTAGTGAGATCTTCGAATTACAAGGAGAAAGTGGTGCAAATTCAGCCCTGAGACTTCTTTAGTTTCCATCTGCTAACACAGTTATGAGTGTCCAATAGGGAACGGTAAATGTGAGAGCTGGCACATTAGAGCGAGAGGAGTCCTGGAGGGCAGAGCTCGGACCCTGGCCTGGCCAATCACCGGCACGCTCCTCCCCTTTCTCCAGAAAGACCCACAACCCATTGCCCACAGCGTGCAAGGCAGTGTGTGAGGTTTTCCCCAGCAGGGTGCAGCTCTCTAGGCACGGGTGAGAGGGAGAAAAGACAGGCCAGCGCTCTTTTTTCTGCGCATAGTTAAAAGGCAATTATGATGCTAATTTGTAGTGCTTAAGGGAGGGCCGGAGCTGAGCAGGGATAGGCCCGCTCCCTGGAGAGCCCTAGGCCTGGCATGGACGCCGCACACTGGCTCCCCAGAAAGAAACAACTCCTTCTCCTTCACAAGGCTCATCTCCTCCAGGCAAAACCAGAGCCCTGAAGTGAAGATGCTCCGGGACAGCTCTGCTTTTTCCTTCCTCAGGACAATTAAAATAGCACAGGCTCTGTGTGTGTGTGTGTGTGTGTGTGTGTGTCTGTGTGTGTGTGTGTGTGTGTGTGTGTGTCTGTGTCTGTGTGTGTGTCTGTGTCTGTGTGTGTGTCTGTGTGTGTGTCTGTGTCTGTGTGTCTGTGTGTCTGTGTGTCTGTGTGTCTGTGTGTGTGTGTGTGTGTGTGTGTGTGTGTGTGTCTGTGTGTGTGTCTGTGTGTGTGTGTCTGTGTGTGTGTGTGTCTGTGTGTGTGTCTGTGTGTGTGTGTGTGTCTGTGTGTGTGTGTGTCTGTGTGTGTGTGTGTCTGTGTGTCTGTGTCTGTGTGTGTGTGTGTCTGTGTGTGTGTCTGTGTCTGTGTGTGTGTCTGTGTCTGTGTGTGCCTGTGTCTCAGTTTCCTTGTCTGTAAAATGGGGATGATGTATCCATGCCAGGACACAGAGCCTGAGGCTGAGGGAGGAAGATCACACATTCATGGCGACCCTGGCTACATAGTGAGTCAAAGCCATCCTGGGCTACATAGTCAGAGCTGTCTCAGACAACCAAAGGAAAGTGAAAAACAACATGCGTAGTGTCTGTCCATAAAGGCCTCAGGAAGATGCTTGGCCTGCCGCAAGTGTCGTCTGGATCAGTACAGAACGGTGCTGACACTGGACGCGGTGCCTGGCATATCCTGCTACAGTGTCCATGGTCCCATCCTTGTCCTGGAGGAGCAGACAATTATGCGATTAGGCAACAGGTAGGGAAGGCTGAGAGGTTATGGATCAAGACAATAGAGTGTGCGTGCCGCTGGCTGGAAGAGAGGGCTTCATGGTAGAACACTTCAGAAGCGAGTCTCCAATGGGTGTGGGATGATGCACACCTTTAATCCCAGCACCGGGAAGGCAGAGGCAGGCAGATCTCTGAGTTCAAGGCTAGCCTGGTCTACAAAGTGAATTCCAGGATAGCCAGGGAGGGATATCCTGAGAAACCCTGTCTCAAAAGAGGAAGGAGGAAGAGGAGGTGGAGGAGGAAGATAGTTCAGCAGACTGAGGCTAGGCTGAGGGTCAGGGGCACCGCCAAGACACCTGCTCACCACCTGTGTCCTGTAGTCCATACGCACGGCCACAGGGGGAGGCCACTTATCACACACACGCTGGCAATTGACCGCATGCATCTCAGAATTCAGGCTGGGCTGAGCCACTGGAGTGGTTAATGCGACTCTCGTTCACAACATGGGCTCATAAGGAAAGGAATTGACCACAAGTATGTCCTTGTGACAGGCGCCGTAGCCATGATCAAGAGCCCTCGAGAAAGAGACAGGGACAGAGATTAGCATCAGGTGAGGCTAATTTATATTTATATATATATTTTTACAATTTGATAATTACTAAGCTTTGTGCAGTGGCAGCATCAAGGCCAATGAGGTTTATCCGAGGAGCGATTATTGCTACCTGAAAACTTTTCCCAATACCCCCACCATGACGGCTTGAAATACAGTCAGCATTGGCAACTTTTGACAGTCTCTACAGAGACTGAACACTTTAAAATTTACTAACACAACATAATTTTACATATTATTTTTTTTTTCTTTTTCTTTTTCTTTTTTCTTTTTTTCGGAGCTGGGGACCGAACCCAGGGCCTTGTGCTTGCTAGGCAAGCGCCCTACCACTGAGCTAAATCCCCAACCCCAATTTTACATATTATTAACATATGATATAATTAACATAAATATAAATGCACATATACATTTATATTATATGTAAATATAAAATTATGTTTATCTTATAAATTATGTAAATTATACTTTCACAGATTTATATTTATGCTACATCAGAAAGGGTCTGGAGGAAAGGACAGCCTAGCTTCCTTCCTCCGGGATCAACTCTCAGAGCCTGTCCAGGAAAAAGGAGGATTTACAGCCAGGTACCCAAAGTGTTCAAGAATTTATTGTTGTTGTTGTTGCTGCTGCTGCTGCTGCTGCTGTTTTAAGACATTTTCTCGTTGTAGCCCTACTGTGCTCCTTTAATCCTAGCACTTGGGCAAGTGGGAGGGGCAAGCAGAAACAGGCAGGTCTCTCTGAGTTCAAGGTCAGCCTGACCTACAGAGTGAGTTCCAGGACAGCCAGGGATACACAGAGAACTGCTGCCTCAAAAGACCAAAACCAACCAAGCAAAAAACAATAATCATTATTTTAAAATATAATAATAATAATAATATTTTTTTAAAAGATAGGGTCTTGTGAAGCTCATGCTGGCCTCAAACTAGCAATGAAGCGAGGTGCTTGACTTTCTAACTGCCCCCACCTCCCAAGGGCTGCGATTGCAGGCATGGGTGCCCTCCCATCCAGTCTGTGCAGTGCCGGGGACCAAACCCAGAGCCTTGTGCATCCTGGGCAAGCACACTATATATCCAGAGTGGGGAATTCTGTTCTGTTCCCCAGCTGGCTGAGGCTACCCTGCCATCCTGACCCCAGGCTGTCCTGCCTTCCTGAACACTCAACGTCCATCACTCCACCAGAAGACAGAGGACCTTTCCTGCCCCGAGCCTGGCAAGTGGGAGGCGAGGAGGTGAAGACTTAAAGAGTAGGGATGTCATAGAGGGTTATCAGTGTATTGGGGGTGAGAAGGTTGCTTCCTGCAAAATGGCTGTGAGGGCCGGGTGGCTGGGCTGCCCCAGGCCCATCTTCTGCTCATTCATTGATGGAGACTTGGAAAAAAAATACTGATTTTTTTTCCCTAGCACTGGAGACAGAGAGCAATCTGGGTTGCTATGCAACCAGCGCCTGTGCCCAGCAGATAACACCAGAGGAATTAACTGTCCTTGTCCTGCTCAGGCTCCAGAGGAGGGGTTGATGCCAGTGGTTGGACCGTAGCCTCCCCCACCTGCCAACCTCTGGCTCCATTATAGAGGGGGGGAACCCGGAGCCAGGTCCCAATCCCTTGCTTCTAAAGCATCTGAAGGGGACCCCTTGCCTCCAGCTTAGGGGGTGCCTGGCTTCGGGGTGAGGAGGGGCCCTCTGAGCCCTTAGACCCTGGACCTCCCTGCCTGCTTTGATCTGCAAATGAGCTGTGAATTCAAAACAAACCTGGACTGGAAGGGAAGCTGTGAGGAGGCCCCGGCTGTTGACAGGCTGTTGAGGGGCTAGCCAGGGCTGGAAACAAGATGGGCAGAATGAGGCCATCTCCTGGGGCTGCAGAAGGCCTGTGTGCATGCTGGCCTCGCTCCTGTACCAAGCCTCCAGGCCCAAGGAGGGACAGGGCTGGGGTGAGAGCCAGGTCATTCTGGACAAGACAGGACTTCTTGGAACTGCCAGGGCCTTGGCATTCTGGGAAGAAAAAGAACTGTCAGACCCAAGGTCTGGAGAACTGAATGCAGCCAGTCTAAGGGACTTGGGAGCAATGGGTGGGACCTAGGGGGATGTAGCATACCTCGTGGGCTGCAGTGAGTCAGTGATGCAGCTCCCTGCAGAAAGCCCTGAGCCGTTGGTGAACACGATCCACTCAGGAGCTGAGGACTCCAGAAGCCACACCCCTCTTCCCAGGAGCAAGGCGCCTGACCCTGGAGATGTAGTATCCTAACCTCTGTTTCTTTGTTTCTATCCTGGGCAATGCAGAGATGACTCAGAGTCTCTTTTCTAAAATTTAGCCCCCAGAATGGTAAATAAGTTTCTTTTTCCACTTTCATATAAATAATGTTATTCGCTTAGTGTGGGCAAGTCGGATTGTGTGATGGCAAGACCTGGGGTCCAATGCACTCAGAGCTGTGTAACCTTGGACCAGTCACTTGACCTCTCTGAACATCAGTCATGTGTGTCTCTTCCCTGAACATGTCCTGAGGATGGAAGGGATTGCGTGCCAGGTTGAGCTCATGACAAACTGCCTTCACTGTGGGTGAAAGCAGGCTGAGTGTTGGTTCTTTCTTTTGGTTCAGACTCAGGGGGTAGGAGTGGAGGGTATATGGTGCATGGAAGTCATGACTGCTGTCTTTTTGACAGGAGCTAGGTGCCAAAGGATTGCAAGGTCTAAGCTGCAGGTCACTACTCCCAGGGCCAGAAGATGCAGACTGGTGATGAGAGAACTTCCTCTGGCCCAGGAGAATTCCACAACCTCAGAGGCCAAGTTGACAGGCTTTCCCTCCAGGCTGGCAGGAGCCCCCATCCCCACCGGCCCTCTGGGTTCCTTCCCCTCCTTGCCCCACTTCCTGAGCAAAAGTCTTGTTTCCACGTTGCCATGGCTACCATTTACTTGCACACTCTCACACCAGGCTCCAAGCTAACAGGCTTGGTGGGCATTATTAACTCATTTGTTCGGAACAGCAGCTGAACTTGAACCTTGTTTTTAACCCTTTGAGGTCATCCTAAAACTTTATTTCGCATAGACAGCGTTTCTGAAGAGTAAACGCTCTTGTTTTAACCGCACGGGTCCCAGAATTTGGACAAATGTTAAGATAATCCATGCAATCCTCTCAGCTCTGTTAGCCCTCCAGATCACGCCGCAGATCCTTCCCTCCCACAGGCTGTCTGTCTGTCTCTCTGTCCTCTTTTCCTTTCTTTTATGCAGAGCTACAGGTGAACCCAGGGTCTTGGACACACTAGGCAAGCAATTGAATCACTGAGCCCATAAACGTGCTTTCTGACTTGTGGGTTCATTTTGACTTAGAAAATTATTTTATTTATTATAATGTGTGTGTGTGTGTGTGTGTGTGTGTGTGTGTGTGTGTTTGTGTGTGAGTGTGATGTATCTGTGTGTGGGGCTGTGTGCCACTGCTTATGTGAGGCAGTCAGAGAATAACTTTGTGGAGTCAGTTCATTCCAGGAACCGAACTCAGGTCATGAGGTTTGTGCAGCAAGCACACTTTCTAGGCTGAGCCCTCTCACAGGCCCCTCGTTTAGACTTTTCTACATCATAAGGACAGAACCAGTGTCCGTTGCCTGCCTGCCTTCTCCTGCCTTGGGCTTGTCCCTTTTCAGAGGATTATTTTTACATGAACACTGTGCTTTAATTATACCTGCCTGTCCCCTTTAATTATGGAGTAGTTGCTCCGAACTGATTTGTGAGCAGAGAAGCCTATGAGGAACCCACAGATGCCAACCTCTGTCATCTTGGGCCTCTGTCCCTCAGAACTATGAAGACAGTTGAGTTCATGGTGTTAGGCTAGGACCGTCTATGAGCATTCACTCCAGGACCTGAGACCCAGCAACTCGCCCAAGGCTCTGAAGTTCCACTAAGAGCTACAGGGATTCCTCAGCCCTAAAGCCCCTTGGTTGCCCAATCTTCAGCAGCCTTTGGATGTAAGGTTCCTACTGCCTGCCCATAGGTGAAACTCCAGCCATCGAATCTTTAACAGTTTCATTTGGAGATCTGGCAACCTGAAAAAGGGATTGGTCAACACCCCCAAAGACCCATCGTCCACTTCTTTAGCCAGTGGATTGCCTAGGGAGGGCAATCAGTAGATCGTTTTAAAGTTAGTCTTGACCTTCAGGGGGGTCATAAATGCCACGACTGACAAATCAAGTCTTCTATTCCTCCCAAGCCAAGATGGGTAGTCTGGATGCCTTCTAGGCTGAACGTTCGTTCAGAACAAGCACGTTCTCCACATATGCAGGAGATTCCTTCCTCCAAATGAAGGGCAAGTGTGCCCTGTGCTGGAGAAGATGGAGTATCCCTGACTTCAGACCCTTACCAGCCCTAGGTCTCAGCAGAGGAGGCTGGGGGATGGCCAGAATTGGAGCTCTCCTGGCCAGAAGAACTGCAGGATATTAAACCTATAAGTAGTTAGGGATCCATTTAGTCTAGACTGTGAGGTGTTTTAGCTTCGCCCGGCAGGGTTATTGTCTTAGTTTAGAGCTTTAATGCTGTGAACAGACACCATGACCAAGGCAACTCCTATAAGGACAACATTTAATGGGGGCTGGCTTACAGGTTCAGAGGTTCAGTCCATTTTCATCAAGGCAGGAGCATGGCAGCATCCAGGCAGGTACAGGAGGAGGTGAGAGTTCAACATCTTGTTCTGAAGGCAAACAGAAGCCTGGCTTCCAGACAGCTAGGACAAGGTTCTTAAAGCCCACTCCCACAGTGACACACCTACTCCATTAAGGCCACACCTCCTGATAGTGCCACTCCCTGGGCCAAGTGTATTCAAACCACCAGTTACCTTGGAGTTGTAGACAAGGCCAAGTTGTATAATTGGGGCTTTGGGTCCATGCCCTCTGTGGTGACCCAGGCTTACCTTTACTCTGGTCTTAGTTTCCTTCAGCCAAGGGGTGTCTCGGATCCTGTTGACATCTCTCCTTTAAGGGGTGGGGCATAGAGGGGAATGACTGCCTGGTCTGCTTCTTAAAGTTAAAGTATGACATCAGCTGGCCTCAGAAGGATGTAAACACCAGCCTCATGGTCTGTCTTTCTGAGGTGTGGTTAGTGTCTAACAAAAGCAAACAGTGACAGTGACAAACACTGACATGTAATTGGTAAGACAGTAAACCAGTCACTTGACTGGACTTCTGAGGGGTCACCCACAGTGGGCCTGGGTGTTCAACTTCTTTCTGAGGCTAGTCGAGGCTGTGCTTTCTCAGCAAGGTGATCCTGGGCCTCAGTGGGGTCCTCCACACTGGGTGGGTCCCACTAGGAGTTCTGGAAACCGATGTCTGACTAGAGGTTAGCTGCTGTAAGCTTAGAAGGGGCAGTGGGAGTGACTGAAGGGGTCACATCTGATTTTCCCAGTGGCCCTAGTCTGTTAGCTGATCTTTATTACCTAAGCACTGGCAATGTAGGAAACATGGGCCTGCTACGTTTCTGTAAAAAGGGAAGGTTTCCTGTGTGCCTGACCATAAGGAGGTAGCCAGGAGCTGTAAGCACCAGTGATCAGCCTCCTGAGCTGGCTGCTTACGGGGGAGTTTTGGGGTGGGGGTTGCTAACAAGCAGACTGCCCTGTCTACCTCTTCACAGGGCACATGGTTGTTCTAGGGGATCTCCTCTGCTGAGGATCTTTGAGCTTGTGGCATCACCTACCTGGCTTTTATCCACATCCATCCTTTAAAAGTTGGACATGGGGCTCTAGAGAGTTGGCTAAGCAGTTAAGAGCACTGGCTGCTCTTTTAGGGGACCCCGGTTCAATTCCCAGCACCCACGCAGCAGCTCACAATTTTCAGTAACTCCAGTTTCAGGGGATCCAATGCCCTCTTCTGGCCTTTGTGGACACCAGACACACACACGATACACAGATGTACATGAAGCCAAAGACCCATACACATAAAATTAAATAAATATTCTTCGATGGCTCAGTGGTTAAAGAGCACTGACTGTTCTCCCAGAGGTCCTGAGTTCAAATCCCAGCAGCCACAATAAATCTTAAAAAAAAAAGATTTTTTAAAAAGATTTATTTACTTATTATATATAAGTACACTGTCGCTGTCTTCAGACACACCAGAAGAGGGCATCGGATCCCATTACAGATGGTTGTGAGCCACCGTGTGGTTGCTGGGAATTGAACTCAGGACCTCTGGAAGAGCAGTCAGTGCTCTTAACCGCTAAGCCATCTCTCCAGCCCCATAATTTTTAAAAACATGTGCGTGTGTGAGAGTATGTGTGTGTGTGTGCATGTGCGTGTGTGTGAGTATGTGTGTGTGTGTGCACATGCATGTGCACATGCATGCACTCTGTGATACACATGACATGTGGAGGTCAAACCACCATCCAGAGTCTTTTCTGTCCTTCTACCATGTGGGGCCACTGGGACACCTTGCTGGCCCTGATAGGTTTCAAATGGCATGTGTAACACATACCACAAATGTGGTTCAATAAGTATGACACCACAGAATTTCTTTAAAATTGAACCTTAATAAAAGTTAAGTAAGTTAACTTTTAAAAATTAATTTTAAAAAATCTGGCCACAAACGGAAGGAATTACCAAAGGAAAAGCCAAAGGCTCTCTCTGAGATCTGTTATTCTCAAAATGTCTGCTTGGCCAGACCAGGCCTGAGCAGACCCCAGCATCCCTTGGGGTTCCAAGTGGAACAGGGTTAGGGTAGCCCAAGGAAAGCAGCATGGAGCCGGTATCTGGAGTGTGCAGACCAAGAAGAAATGTGAGCCGCCCTCAGGGAAGGGGAGACCAAGGCTGCTGCTGGGGCCAGAGGACAAGGCTTGCCAAGGGCTCTGCTCAGGGCCTGGCTTGGAGCTGGGGCGGGGGCCGTTTGCCATTTCTCCACTTCTTACTTTGAGCTGTAGCCATAAGGCACAGGGTTCCATGAAAGGTAAAGAATGCAGAGGGTGTGTGTGTGTGTGTGTGTGTGTGTGTGTGTGTGTGTGTGTGTGTGATATTTTTCATAAAGAAGAAAAATCTTAACGAGAGGAGAAAGTGGGGTTTCCTGCACTTCCCCATCGCTTGCAGCCCTTTTCTGCTTGCTCCCACCCACCCCTCTCTGTGACTCACTCCCACCCTCCCCTCGGATCCATCAGGGCCCATTGTTCTCTGGTCTCCTCAGTCCAAAGCTCTTGATGGATTTGGTAATTGGGGTAATTACGGTAATTTTTACCTTAAAGACAGACAGCTGCGGATTCCCTATTGGGGAGCCCCTCCCTGGGCCGCCTGCCAGTATTCAGGGACAAAGACAAGTGGCTGGGAAGGGGTGGGAGCAATGCATAGACTGTCCCTCTGGCAGCCCACAGTGGGGGCTGGGACAGCACAGTCTCATTTTCCTCTCTACCACCCTGCCTTGGTTGTAAGGATTTGCCAACACACACACACACACACACACACACACACACACACACACACACACACACACACACACACACACACACTTTTCCCTTTCAGCCTAAAAACCCAGGCAGATGAACCCCACTGTTCCCGGTGCGCGGATAAAGTCCCTGAACGACGCCTAAAAGGTTCCCTTGCACCCATCCTTGTACTCTCTAAGGACGAGGGATGAGAAAGAAAGACGTCCTTGAGTATCGTTTGCCCAAAACCTGGAAGCACCTGCCAGGCTCGGAGGAAGCAGAGCCCGCGCTGCTCTGCCCCCAGCGGCACCATGTGGAACTGCATTCTAATTCACTGCCCGAGTCGCCAACAGCGCTGGAGAAGATCCCTGAACCCTGAACTCTCGCTCTGCCTTCGGGATTTCAATGTAGAAGGGGTCTCAGAGAGCAGAGGTATCACCCAAGGCCACCAAGAATGTGTGACACCACATACGCACACACACTGGATTTTGACAGTGAGAGCCCCATGCAGATGCCAGCAGGGCAGGCTTTTGCTGAGACATTAGTTCTGTTTAGGGGGAGCGGAGGGAGCCCTTCGGTACAAGTTGGTGGTTTCCTTCTTCCAAACCCTCCTGAAATCACCTCATCTGCTCCTCACCAGGCAACTCACTGTTCATCACCCAGGATATCCCAGCCTGCAACATCTGTGTCAGGAAACAACTTCCTTACACTTTAGTTCCGAGCACACCGCTTCCCACAGGCTCGGGGAGGGGAGGCGGGCCTTCCACCTGTCGCTCACTTACCCGTGAGCCTCCCTTTAAACTCTACTGTACATAAGCATCACATCTCTGGAAGCTCCCCTCTCTCCATACATTGCCGGGGCGGGGTGGGGGTTCCAGGACTGTCCAGCTTCCCCACTCCACATATTGAGGAACCCTGCCCCCTTCCACCACCCCCATCCTGTCCTTCTCGGTTGCCAGTTGTAATCACACAGCAGTTTGTGAGGTGCCGCGTGTTAACGTTTCTCATTTCTTCCACCAGACTGCAGACTCTAGAGGAAATGCGGCCTCTGTTCGGTATCCTGTAGCTGAGAGAGGTGGTCTGAGCTGTCCCTCTGCCCCAGCCTCCTGAAGGCCTCTCTGATTCATACACCCTGGGTGAATTTCAAGGCGACTCTGGCTAGAATTTTCCAGCTCCTTCTATTTGCAGGTCTTTGCGACCAGCAGTCCCCGTGGCTGCTTCCTTTACAGCAATTTGGAACCTGTATGTCCCTGTTGATGCGTCATCGGTCTATTCCACTAACCACGCCTCCTGGGTACCCATGACGTCTGTTCATGTCACCGGGTGCTCTATCCAAGGTCTTGTCTGTCACGGAGGTGGTTAGCTGCACTTGGACAGCGCTGGGATTGCGGAGAAATCTGTCCCCCACCCCCACCCCCGTCGTTCCCACCCTCTCACCCCCACCTCAGCAGCTCTTAACCGGGAACAGGAATCCGCAGGATACAGTCTACCGCTAGGGGGACGGACACACGACTGAGGTGCGGAACTCCCAGTAGCTTTGAGCCCCAGTTGGCCTCAGGCCTGCTTTGCATGGCCCATATCTGGACCGCTCTAAACCGCACACGTTCCTGGCCTCCTCTCTCCTCTCTATCCATTTGATTTTCTCACAATGTGATGCCTTTCATCTCTGGATTGATGTCTGTCTTATCTATGAACTCTGTGCATGCTGGGTCCTTTCCTGCCCTTTGCAGCACCCATAAGTCTCTCACCACAGCTGCTGAAAGACTTCAGACCCCCACTCCATCCCCCCTGTTCTCTCTGTAGCTTGAGCACAGAGTACTGGGCAGACTACCCGCAGCCTGCACGGACAGAATAAGATCCAAGGCTGTGTCTGATGCTGTGTAGCCCTGCTAAATGCTGCCTCTGTCCTAGAAGCATGCCATTGGTCACCAAGCTATTCTCATCTCCTACTTGACATCACTGCCACCCTTTGCTCTTCCCACTTGAGGACATCTGGCTAATTCCCATCATTCTTCCTCTCAAATATGTGGGAGTGGGGACCTTAGCAAACTTATGTCAGTCCCTTTGCAGACGGCACAGTGTCTTGAACATCTAGACTTTCGACCTGCCGCCACGTGCTTCCTAGTGAGGGCTGTCTTCCTGCCTTCAGGCTTCTGCCCCTTCTCTGTGTCCTCGCCTGGCCTTTCCTGTGTGCTTTGGGTGGGGAGAGGACTCCCATGAAACCCCCTCTTCCTGTCAGGGCATCAATACCATTGACTAGCGCCCAACACTGTGGCCTCTTGGCACTTTAATTAACTTCAATTTGGATATGAAGCACCTTAAAGGCTTCCTTTCCAAATACAGTCTCTTGGGGGTCAGAGCTTCAACATATGGGTCTGGGGAGGATGTGGTTTGGTTTCTAACAACGCTGTAAGAGACTTGGGACTTCAGCCCAGACTGCAAAGAGCATGGAGGAGCTGGGCTCCCACTGTGAGTTGCACTAAGCCGGCAGAGGGGTAGCTGTGGGATCATTAATCATGAAGATGGCACTGACTGGAGAACGATGAGTTCTCAGATACCACGGAAGATGAATGGGGTAACGGACATGTGATTAAACTGGGCTCCTCCCCCACCGCCAGGGCTTACTGCCTGCAGCTTAGCACACAGCCAAACGGGGCTCCCACAGAACATCCAGCGCACGTGCTCACCTCCTGCCAAGGTTAACACCATTCCAACCACAGAACTTTTGGTCATTCCTGCTAGTTGAGGAGAAAGTGGGTGTGGTATGGACTGAGACCAACACAGATGCTGAGACCCGTGAGAGTAGAAGTTACCACTGCAGGCTGCCTGGTTCCCCTTAAGGGGGTGGTTCGGAGAACGGTGCTACAAACGAACGTTTCCCATGAGTTTTCTCTTCTGTGTCTGCCAAACAGGCAGGTCAGAGTAAGGTCAGGTGGAGGCAGAGAACAAAACGTGAACACATTCGTTCATCCAGGAGACCAGTTTCAACTGTGCATTTAGAATGTTGTTGAATCCACAAATGCAAGAAAACCCCTAATTGGTGTCTGCCCCTGAGGGGCTGCTCCCCAGTCAGGGAGACAGAGTGAAAACTCAGTCCACAAGACTATTGCAGGCAGTGCTAAATGCTAAGAAAAAATTAACAGTGGAAATACGCATGTACGAGAGAGAAAGAGAGAGAGAGAGAGAGAGAGAGAGAGAGAGAGACAGAGACAGAGACAGAGACAGAGACAGAGACAGAGAAGGGGACGCAAAGGAACAACCTCAAGTGGGGCGGCCTCTTGGAGAAGGGACATGTGACCTGAGACCTGACATGGGAGGAGCTGTGGAAAAGGAGACAAGTCCAAGGGTAGCCGCTCTGGAGCAGAAATGGACTTGGGTTCCCTGGGGACCTAGAAGGAGGTGCATGCATCCGGTTGTGCAAAGGCAGATGACTGTGAAGAGGTAGAATCAGGGACATAGGCAGTCTGGAGGCTGGGGAACGGATCGGGACACTGCTTTAAATGCTCGAGAGGTTGTCAGTGCAGAGCTTTTCCCACGATTGAGATTGTCACCATCACCATCATCACCATCATCACCATCATCACCATCATCACCATCACCACCATCATCACCATCACCATCACCATCACCATCATCATCATCATCGTGGTCATTGTCAATTACTCCCACCCCCACCATTATCCTCACTAATCACCACCATCACCACCAATCACCACTTTCACCATCACCACCAATCACCACTTTCACCATCACCATCAGCCTCCATTACCGCCGGCACCTCTGTTACATACAGTGGGCCTGAAGAAGTGCTGTCAGTTGCATGTAAGTCTTTCTACAGAGATTTGCAGCACTGCTCCATGAAGACCTAACTTAGGAGTGTGCGGTGCACACCAGTGGCATCTCAGACCCCACCACAGCAGCTAAGCATCCCTCAGGTGCCCATGAGCAGCTGACGGGAAGGCAAAGGCCACGCTAAAAGCAGTTAACCTATCTTCACGCCATTTCGGTTTCTGTCCATAATGTCTGACCTTTGTCTTCTGTCCGTAACGTCTGACCACATTCAGTTCCTGAGTTCTTTAAGTCTGATTTGGACTTAAAGACTTATGATTTGGAAGCTTGCACACTTCTAAAAATCACATATAAACCTAGTGCAATATTGATCTGGAGCTGAAAAAATGGCTCACTCTTTCAAAGAGCCTGGCTTTGATTCTAACACCCACACAGCAGCTCACCACCATGTGTAATTCTAGTTCTCAGGGACTGGATGCCTTCTGATCTCTGTGGGCGCCTGGCATGCAAAGGGTGCATAGACATTCACGCAGGCAAAATGCCCAAGCACAGAAAAAACGTATTTAAATGATTTGTCTTTACACAGTCAGAGCATCCAACAGAGAACCACCATTGCCACCATCACCACCATTGCTACCATAACCACCATTACTACCATAACCACCATTGCTACCATAACCACCATTGCTACCACAACCATCACCACCATCACCATCACCATCACCATCACCATCACCATCACCATCACCACAGGATCACCACCACCACCATCACCACCACCACCATCACCACCATCACCATCACCACCATCACCACCACCACCACTACCAGCAGCAGCCATAGGATGAAGCAGATGTTATCAGTGCAAACCCATGTCCATCCCTCCAGCATTCACAGAGTCCTTGTACAGTAACTAACCAGTTTGAACTGTACCAGTATCCGCAGTCAAGAGCTCTTTGGCAGTCAGAGTCACTCTGCAAGACCCTCAGATGGCCTGGAAGTGCATGGGAGCCATGCCCATCGTAGTCGGGAGCAGCCTGTATTCAGTGCCTGGACTTGACTCCTTCCTCTGTGCTCCTCATGTGCCCGCCATCCTTGTTCTTTACCCTGGGATGGGGTGACTCAAATGGACAGCATCTATATTGTTTCTCAGGGTCCCTCAGCAGAAGTAAGCTCTATGTGTCCATTACGACAACTTGTTTGATAATGTACCCGCTAATGATGGCCTCCGCTTCCTTCTCATATACTCACTCTCCAGACTCCTGGGAGCACCACTCTCCAGACTCCCGGGAGCACCACTCTCCAGACTCCCGGGAGCACCACTTGCTCTTCCAGCTTTGTCTCAGAGTCTACTGAGTAGAGCTGAAATGGAGACACTGGAGATGGAGTTCGTAAACTTTTGGCATAAATTAGATGCTCAACATAGTCATTATTGAATGAATGACTAAATGGATGGATGGATGGATGGATGGATGGATGGATGGATGGATGGATGGATGAGGCTTTACTTCCCCTGAAGAGAAGACAAACTTGGGCAGGAAAAAGAGCTAGGGTCATAAGTGGTAGGTGTTGGGAGTGCCAGAAGTTCACCCTTGACCTTAAGCAATTGCTGCCCTTCCTGTCAGGGCTCCCTACTCTAAGCACTGCCCCTGGCCCTGCTGAACGGGGTGAAGGTGTAACCAGACCCAGAGGCATAGCACAGAAGTTTTTCACAGCTCCAGTCGGCTGCCACAAAGACTACACTCACCGGGAGCCAGGCTAGGAAGAACAGGTGAACTGGGCTTTGAGCTAGCTGTGCATTTAATGCTGAAGCAACTTACTATGCTACAAGATAACACAGTTCTGTAAAACAGCACTTAAGACACAGGCGTGCAAAGGGAAGTCCGTCACCTGTGCAGCTATCCTAGGGCTGTCTGTGGCATCTTTAGGGTCTCAGAGAAGACACAGGGTTTCCCACTCCACACTGTGGGGATGCCTCCAGAGCAATATTTTCTGGAAACTTCTGCCTGTTCCAGAGAGCTGCCACAGTTTTTACTCCCCTTGTGTCTGGAAATTGTGGACAAACCCCTGTAGAGATGCAGGTACCCGTGTGGTACCTCCAGGGCTCTCCGTATGTGGCGAAGGGCAGGCCGGCTCTGTGCTATTGGCCGTAGAAGAGGTATTTCCTGGAAGGGGGACTTTGAAAGAACTGGTCTTTCCATGTGAACAGCTCTGCTCCCAGGCTGTTTCTTAGGTGGGGCTCTGTCTAATGACCCATTCGCCATGGGGGTTGGCATGGTATAAATCCAAGAGATAGGCATCTGGGTCCAGGCGATGTTCACCTGTGGAGAGAAGAGATCACAGGGGTTGAGAACATGGCATGACATGTTAACATGCTGTTATCTTTCCAAGAGCCTCTCTCGGGGCAAGGTACCACTCTCTGGTTATAGGAGCTCACCATGGTTCAGTTACCCTTTCTCTGAGGAGACTTCCGTTGGTAGAAGATGCTTTGCCAGGAAATTTACTCTCTTCCCCAGGCATCCACACCAGAGGTGCCAAAGACCAGCAGCCTTTAGCTCTAATATGGCCATAGAGCATGAGTCCCAGAGGCCCCTGGTGGATCTGGCAAGCTCCTGAAATGCTTTCTCTAGCCTCCTCCACTCCTTCCACACAAAGCCATCTTTCAGTCACCCAAAACTCCTGGACCTGGTGTTGTCTCCCCTTCTTGACCACTGGCTCTCTGCTCTCTGAGGGAAGTCTGGTCCTTGGACCAGCAACTTCATGGGGGAACTTATTAGAAACAAGTTCACAAGATACCACCATTTCTCATTACAGCCCTGAGATATTCTAATGCCCTACTCAAGTTCCAGGATCATCGTGTGTGTGTGTGTGTGTGTGTGTGTGTGTGTGTGTGTGTGTGTGTGTGTGTGTGTGTTGTGTCTGGTCTCACAAAGCAAGGGTCCTGAGAGCCAGATGCTGGAGAGCCTACAGCATCCCTAAAGGCACTCACAGTCAGGGCTAAGATTCCTCTCCCCTAGAGTGCCCTTGAGGCATCGTGGGAGCACTGACAGCTTTCATACCAAACACCAATCAGTCTTCTTCCAAGCAGGAGTCAGCTCTGGGTGGAGCTGCCCACGAAGGAAGAGTTTCTAACTCAGTCTTGCTCATCTTGACCCTCACAGCAGGGAAGATGAAGCCTGCAGGGTCCCCACTGTGGACTCACTTCCCACCAGGGAACTTACCAATATTCCCCCCAACTTCATAAACAAGAAAGGTGACCGGCTTCTTCTTCGTGTTACTGTAAGACAGAGAAAAACCCACTCTGGGCTCTGCTACGGAAGGCAAAATCACCCCAAGTCTGGAAGGAGCATCTTTAAGGATTTGTGGGTTGAGTAGGAAGGGCCTGAGGACTCTTCTGAGGGAACTGGAGCCAATGAAGGAGGCTGGCACCGGGGCAGGGAGAGCCAGGGAGAGGCAGGGAGATGTTAGTCCTTGGGAAAGATCAGCCCCAGGTGCTCTGCCATGGGGCATCAGAAGTGGGCCTCAGGGGGTGAGGTCAGGGTGACACAAGGAGAGAGCACCCTGCTGTGAGAGGCAGACTCTGCACCAAGGAGGAATGTAGACATTGTGTGATCATGTGTGAGTTATAATGGTACGAATATATAATTATCTGATTATAATTCTAGGTATCCTGAATTCAGCTCCAGGATCTACCCCTGACTAGCTTTGTGCCTGGACATTCCCTAGCCCCTCTGGGCCTTTGTTGTTCTCATCCGTATCAGAAGGAATTGGGTCAGACACTTGCTAAGGGCTGAGACTCTGGGGGTCTTTGTGCTAACCCCATGAAGGAAGCTCGCAAGGGCTCCGGCTACTCCTTGTGCCTGGGAATGACAGCCACATATCAGCCCTCTGATGCATTTGGCCACGCCATTTCTTGCTTCCTTGGGACTGTTGCACATGTGATTTTTTTGTGCCCGGAAGCCTCGTTTGTGCCTTAAATTGCAGTAGGCACCTCAGGGCACATTCACAGTGATCACTGTATTTCTTATAAAGGATGGTTTTTAACTTGATTTGACTACTTAATATAAGTTAATTAGTCTGTCTGTCTGTCTGTCATGGCATAAGCCTGTAAGGCCAGAGTCTTTGTTGGTTATTTTTTTCTTCGTTTCTTCTTTCTTTCTTTCATTTCTTCTTCTTCTTCTTCTTCTTCTTCTTCTTCTTCTTCTTCTTCTTCTTCTTCTTCTTCTTCCTCTTCCTCTTCCTCTTCCTCTTCCTCTTCCTCTTCCTCTTCCTCCTCTTCTTCTTCTTCTTCTTCTTCTTCTTCTTCTTCTTCTTCTTCTTCTTCTTCTTCTTCTTCTTCTTCTTCTTCTTCTTCTTCTTCTTCTTCTTCTTCTTCTTCTTCTTCTTCTTCTTCTTCTTTTGACACAGAGTGTCTCTGTCCAGGAACTTGCTTTGTAGACCAGGCTGGCCTCAAACTCACAGAGCTCTGCCTGCTCTGCTTGGGCTTAAATGTGTGCCACAAGGGTGCCGTACATGCATGTGTGTGGGTGTCTGTGAGGCCAGATTGTTGTACACCCTGGAGCTGGAGTTACAGGTGATTGTGAGCAGCTGGGAACGGAACTCTAGTCCTCTACCACAGCAGTCGGGGCTTTTAACCACTGAGCTGTCTCTCCAGCCCCTCTTAAGGACTTTCATTACCATTTTAGCATTGTACATGGTGTCCAATCTATAGTTGCCGTAACGAATGGTGGCCCTTTTCATTAATATTTGGAGCCAAGAAGCTCTAAAAAGGCTGACCACCACAGAAAGGGGAAGGCCAGGGACAGACATGTGTGACTCCTCATGGCCAACAGCTGGAAGGGACCAAGCCCCACCCCTCCTCACCCCCTGCAGGCCAGAAGGGAGGCTCCTGCCTCGGGGAGGTGGCACTTACTCTGAGAGAAGGCTGTTTGAGGTCTCACTGCCCTCTTCAGGCTGTGAGCCAGGGTTGAGGTGCTCTGTGAACAGCTTAAGGACGTGGGTCACCCTGGTGCTAGGACTCAGAGGCACCTGCAGAAGATCCATGCTAGGCCCGGTCGCCGGGACCTGGATCGTTGCCACTTTGGGAGTCTGGAGGTGGAGATGTGGGATGAACAATGAAAGACCCTTCCATCCCTGGAATCCATGCACCCGTGAATAGTTAGACCAGTATTCAACGTCACGTGCATACACAAACCCACATCTACATCCAGGTGTGGGAATGCATGAACACAGTAGCACATACGAGCTACATTCGAGCTACATACAGATATGCACATGTACACCCAGGCTCGTCAACACTCACAGTCACAGACACACAGACAGATACACAGACAGACATACACACAGAGAGACACAGATAGTGACAAACACACAAAGAAACACAGACACAGATACAGACAGACAGACACACAGAGAGACACAGACAGACAGACACACACAAACACACAGACAGACAGACACACACACACACAGACACACAGACACACACACACACACACACACACACACACACACACACACACACACACACACACACACACACACAGGTAGCCTTGTTGAAGACTCCTTCCTGCTCTGTGTTCCAGAAAGAATCTTCAATTCTTCCACATCCCTGTCCTACAAAGCAGCTTCATCCACTTTCCGAACCCCGAACCCCGCCCCAGGCACACAAAGGACCTTCTAAAATTAGGGCCAAGTCAGTGGCCTCCAGAACCCCCCACCAGGCCAGCTTCCCATCCCTCGCCCCCTGCCTCTGGTTTCACAGCAGCGGCTCCTCAATCGTTGAAATGCGGCTCTGGCGCCGCCTGGCGGTCACAAGCGGTTGTGCATGCCCACCCCTCAACCGTTTCTCCGCCTCTCCCTTCGCCTGGTGTGGGAGGCACTCACCGCTTCAAGCCCGTTCCTAGCCTTGTCTCTGTCTTCGTGTGTCCTCCGCAGCCAAGTCTTGAGGCCCCCATCACAGAGCTGGGAACGACGGCAATTACTGTCATTCAGTTTTCGCACTTGAGCTACCAAGAAAGAGGCGACCTGTCCAGAAAAATCATGTTTCGGCCGAGTTGCTGTGATAGTCGAAAGCAAGGCCCGTTCCAGCCATGGCCACGTCTCTCCCACACAGGGCTTGAAACTGACTCCTTGAAGTGGCTACCAGAGCATTAGTTTGAAGGAATGGATGTTAGACATTTAGCCCCAATGAGGACCCCGGAGTATTGGATTCAGGGTAGAGCAATCCTTGAGGCTTCTGAACAGAGCTGTGCTTGAGAGAGGCTACTCATTGGCACACCATGCAGAGATGTCCCCCAAATGCATCTGGACTGGACTCAGGCTCTCAGAACCCTAACCTGCGGAGTGCGCCTGCGGAGTTCCTGGAGACCTGCAGGTCAGTTCAGTCACTGTGCAGTGAGAATCTACCACAGATCCAGCGACCCTCTTCCCAAGGTGCGACAGACAATGGGGTGTAGAAATCTAATTACAGTGACACACATGGAGAAGTCGATGAGATACCTATCTTGCTGTATACATCTGTGCTGTCTAAAACTTAAAAACACTAGTATTTAAGGAATTTCTTTTTTAAAAAACTTCCTAAAACAGATAAAAAAAAAAAAAGTAGTATCCAAGAGCTGGCTCAGCAGATAAGATCTTCCACAAGAGCCTGGTTTGTCAGGCTGGAGAAATGGCTCAATGGTTAAGATCACTGACTGCTCTTCCAGAGGTCCTGAGTTTCAAATCCCAGCAACCACCTGGTGGCTCACAACCATCTTTAATGGGACCTTATGCCCTCTTCTGGTGTGTCTGAAGACAGCTACAGTGTACTTGTATAAATTAAAATAAATAAATAAATAAATCTGGTCTGTCCCAAGCATCCACAGTCACCTGGAACTCCACCTCTTGGGATCTGAAGTCTTCTTTTGACCTTTGCAGAGACCAAGAACATATGTGGTGTGCCCACATACATGCAGGCTAAGTGCTCATACAGATAAAATAAAAATAAATCTTTAAAAATTGCAATTCACTATGTTCTAACAGCAATGTAACTTAGGGGGCTGCATGCAGAGAGAAAAGGGAATCATGGGAGCCTGGGGGCGGGCAGGAGACTCTCAGCAGAATAATTGACCCTGAACTAAGTCGTAAGAAAATAAGCAGAGGGCTCTTAGTACCAAGCTGTGCCTTTGGAGAAAGGGGACGGGAAGAGGGAAGGGCTTGAGCAGAAACCCAGGGTGCATTTGAATGCTTTGCTGGAATGTATTAAGTGTGTGTGTGTGTGTGTGTGTGTGTGTGTGTGTGTGTGTGTGGTATGAATATGCTTGGCCCAGGGAGTAACAATATTAGGAGGTGTGGCCTTGGTGGGGTAGGTGTGGCCTTGGTGGAGGAAGTGTGTTATTGTGGGTGTGGGCAATGAGACCCTCCTCCTAACCCTGTGGGAGTCAGTCTTCTTCTAGCTGCCTTCGCAAGAACAAGAGGTAGAACTCTCAGCTCCTCCTGCACCACGCCTGCCTGGATGCTGCCATGCTCCTGCCTTGATGATAATGGACTGAACTTTCAAACCTGTAAGCCAGTTCCAATTAAATCTTGTTCTGGTCTTTTCACAGCACTGAAACTCTAAGACAGTGCCTCAAGTATGTGCCTGATACCCACGGAGGGCAGAAGAGGGCATCAGAATCCCTAGAACTGGAAAGTGGTAGACTGCTGCGAGCCGCTGTGGGTGCTGAGAATCAAACCCAGGACCTCTGGAAGAGCAGTATGTGCTCTTAACCACTGAGCTCTCTCTCTATCCCCCAACACTCCCCACCTCCCACGATGCATTTAAAACAGCGGCTGGCTCAGGACAGGAGATCTGGGGCTTAAAGAAAACTGCATTTGCTCGGATCTGGAGGGATCAATCTAGCTTGTGGATGGAGAGAGGGAGAAGTGAAGGACAGGGGATGGGCGGGTACATGGTGGGTAGGTTGGGGTAGATGGACGGGAAGTGAATGGGTGCATGATAGGTGGGTGGGTGTGCAGGTGATGCAATGACGAATGGCTAAGTGGGTGAGCATTTGGATGGTATATAAATGGGGATAGCGGGAAGATGAATAGATGGTAGGTAGGTGGGTGGGTGGGAGGGTGGATGGGCGCATGGTTGAGTAGGCAGGGATGGATAGAGCGATGAGTACATGGGTAGATGCACATTGGGTGGATGAGTGGGCAGATAACGGATGGATGGGTGGCTGATCAGGTGGGTGATGGAGAAGATAAGTAGATTGGTAGATTAGTGGGTTTGTGGGTGAGTGGAGCATACGTGGGGATGGTTTGGACAACTGGGTAGGCAGATGCCTGGTAAGTGGATAAATGGGTAGTTGTGGGAAGTTGGATATGGGGGGTGATATGGTGAACATTGTTTGGCCCAGTGGGCGAATGGACAGGAGGCTGACGGATTGAACAAATGGCCTGAGCAGCCCCCGAGGGTGACACCAATTGTGTGGTGGGAATGCAAAAGCAGGGTCTTCTCAGGGCTTCTGTCCCACCCCCAACTTCCTCAGACTAGGACCTGGTCCCCCTCTGTGCAAAGCCCACCCCACCCCTGCTTCCCTGCATGTTTTCAGGGCAATGCTCTCGATGGGGGCAAGGATACCTCTATGTCTGGTTTTGGCCCCCCTTGGGCCAGACCTATGCTCCTGAGCCTCAAAGCTGGACTAAACTAGGGGGGGGGGATCGGAGTGCTGTGAGTTGCCTGAGAGGTGAGAGGTGTGGGTTGTAGGGAAAGAAAATAGAGATTTCTTAGACTTGAATGCAGGGAAGGAAAATCCTGGCCTCTGCACAGTTCTGCAGAGTCCCAGGGATTGCTCTAAGTAGTGGCATGAAACATGGTGCCCATGATAGAGGGAGTGGGCAGCTGCACCAGGGGAGCACAGAATGGTGGAGACTGTGATGGACAGATGGACAGATGGACAGACAGACGGACCTGCTGCCACTGCAATCACTCACCGTCCAAAGCAGGTCCTGGTACTGCACCATCATGCACACCACTTCAGCTGCACCCTCTGCCAGCTGCTTCTCACCCTGGGCGAGCTTGGGAGGCCGCCCTCGGGGCAGGAAGAGATTGGGGGCCATCACTGTGGAAACGTTCCACAAGGTCATCTTGTTGTGCTGCTCCTGGGCTGCCACCTTCCTGAGGAATTCCAGGAGTGCCTAAGGAAGAACACAGAACCCGCCTTAAACTCCAGCACAGTCCTCTTTATTGGAGTCTGAGCAGAAGGGGGTGGATCAGAGCTACCGTCCACCGACGCCTTGTAACTCTGGCCCAGCAGCTGCCACCTCACTAGGTCAGCCTTGGTGTGCCTCAGGGAGTTTTACTGTTGGACCCATTGTACAGAGAAAGGACCTGGCTTAGACAATGTGCCAAGGGCCACATAGTAAAGATGAAGAGAGAGAGGGAGGGAGGGAGGGAGGGATGGATGGATAGATGGATGGATGAGTGGGTGGGTGGATGGATGGATGGATGGATGGATGGATGGATGGATGGATGGATGGATGGGTTAATGGATGGATGGATGGGAAGATGGATGGATGGATGGATGGATGGATGGATGGAAAGACAGGTGGATGGATGAATGGATGGATGGGAAGATGGATGGATAGATGGATGGATGGATAGATGGATGGATGGATAGATGGATGGATGGAAAGATGGATGGGTGGATGGAAAGACAGGTGGATGGAGGGATGGATGGAAAGATGGATGGGTGGAAAGATGGATGGGTTAATGGATGGATGGATGGAAAGATGGATGGGTGGATGCATGAATGGATGGAAAGATGGCTAGATAGAAAGAAGAAAGGGAAGGGAAGGAAGAAAGGTGTGGGAAAGAAAGAAAAAGGAAGGAAGGAAAGAAGGAAGGAAGGCCGTCCATCCATTGAGCTCCTACAGGGCCCACATCCTCTGTCCCATGACTTCTCCTGTGCTAGATCCCATAGCACCAAAACAATCCAACGAAATACTGCATCGTCCTCAGTGACTAACGGAGTAGAAATCCCCAGGTGAAGATCTCAGGCCCTCTGCAGGCCCCTCAGCCCAGCCCCAGCCCTCAGCACCCACTCCCAGATCACACAGTAAAGGGCCCCCAAGGGGACCACTTCCCAAACTGGCTCTCGGTGGGACACTAACATCACCACACCTCCCACAGCTGAAAAGGACAGTGAGCAGCGAGTCCGGGATGCGCTGACTGCTCCAGCCCCTCTCTGAGAGGCACAAGGCCGTGGCATACCAAAGCCTCGGAGAGGTTCTCAGGGAACAGTAGTCTGAGCGAGCGCATCTCTCCCCTGCTCACCAGACTTCTCAGCACACAGAGCCCTTGCTCTGGAAGATGCTGGCACCTAGTGGATCAGGTGTGCTCTGAGAGCCCTCCTGCTTTCTTTGGAGAAGACTCTCGGACAAGGACAGTGTAGGCCAGTGGTCACCACAACCACACCTGGTATGGCCGTGTGATGAGGATATGAACAGAGAGCCAGCACTGAGGCGGAGGCCTGAGACCAGGACATAAAAGCCACTTCTACCTTCAAGGTGTTGCGGTTGGGTTCCGGCAGGAGGAGGACGAGCAGGTGGAGAGCCTGTAGGCGCTGTTTCAGGTCAGGGATGTCTGCAGAAGAGGGAGGTAGGGAGGAAGACGCTCAGGGATGCTCCATTGTTGCTCTAACCTCCTTCTGGGGAAAATTCCAGGCTGGAAAGCCTAGCAGGACCTTTTCCCACAGGGCTTACCACTGCTTCCTGGCTAGCATACTCAGACAGAAACCCAAGCAGGCTGGTTAAGACACTCACCACACTTAGCAAAAAGCTAGCACACATGCTCAAGGCATGTGCACCCACACATGCATATGTGTGTCTGTATACATGCCCAGACAGACAGACAGACACTGAGCTGAATTATGGCCCAGTGTCAGGAATGCCAGAGGCCAGAAAGTCAACCCTGGGAAGGGAACATTGATAGCTCACTTGTGCAAGACAGCAAGTTTCCTGACACCTTTCACAAGATGAAGGTTGGAAAGGAAAAGCTAGCCAACACCTGAGGTCAGAGTCTCCAGGAAGAAGAGGGGCGGAAGTTACAGAAGAGCAATATCTCATGTCAGGTCAGGGGTCCCCTGAAGCACTGACGTTTGAATGTTGGCAGGCTGCAGTGAAGTCGTTTGGGGGAAACCCCTTCTCGTCAGAGAGCAGCAGGCTGGGAGTATGAGGGGACAAGCTGAGGAGGGAGGAGCATTCCCTGTGGGAGTCTTACTACAGGGAGGGAGGGCCTAGGAGGAGGTGGGTCAAGTCCTTTTGCAAGTGTGTTGAGGACAGTTGGCATGATGCATGTTTTGAGAGGAGGCTGTGAGACACAGAGGAGAGAGAGAGAGAGAGAGAGAGAGAGAGAGAGAGAGAGAGAGAGAGAGAGAGAGAAGGAATCTGTGTGTGCATGCGATGCAGGAGGGTCTGACCTCCTGCACATAGATGGAAAGGCCAACACACACAGGTGTCCACACTTACATTCACCTGACAAGCTCCAGCCCATGGATGTCAAGAACCCCAGACACCACGTGAAACCAGACTCCTGAAGGTTGTCCTCTGATCTCCACAGATGCTCCATGGCGTGTGTTCCGCCCACCCCACCCCACCCCCCACACAACACTTTTTTTTTTTTCACACAAAACTTTTAAAGCGTAATAAACCTTTTAAGAAAAGAGCTGAAGCTAGCTAGTCCCTCGTCTATGTCAGGACTGTTAACAAGGCCAAAGCCTCAGATCTCCCTCCTCTCCTGTCAGTCTGTGCACACATGTACAAATACATACACTTGACAGACACATGCACCAATAGCCACCACACACATGCCTGTGCATCCATGGGCATGCTTACATACATGCAAACACACTTCCAGCCCCATCAGATATTTCTGCACAGGCTCTGCCGTGCTTCTGCACCTTCCCCAACCTCCCTCCGGCCACTGTCACATGCACGTCACTGTCACACGCACTGGGCACTGCTGCGAAGGCTGGGAGGTATTCGGCTGTGAGCAGAGGGGCAGGCAGCTTCCGGAGGAACCTCTTGAGCAAGTCAGATGCATCATTGGGATGAACCTTGTCCCAGCTAACGAGGCCAGCATAGAAGTCTCGCTCCAGCTTCTGCTCCAGCCCCTAGAGAAAGGAGGGCCATCAAGAAGTTGCCCACAGCTCCCTCATAAGCCTCTCACTCTGTCTGGTCCTCTTGCAAGGCGAGGATAACAGCAGCACTTCCGTGACATCATCGCTGTGAGAATGGGATGCCATCCCGTGTTGAACCTCAGTGTGCAGGGGGGCTCCGCTCTATGGGTATTGGCAGTGCGACCCCAGAGCCCACTGCTCTGTTGGGCTACCCTCTGTCTCCTGGAACCCCACAACCATACCGAAGTCTGGCCACAGACTAGCCGGGACCACGAGTCTCTCCCAACCAAACACAACACAGGGCTTGGAGAGGTGAGGCAGCCGTTAGAGATGGAAGAAGCCAGCCATTACCTTGACCCTGGCCTGGGATCCAGGCACTCTGAGGATGCCTTCCGTGTCCAGCCCTCTTTTTTCCAAACAGGACAGCAACTATTAGAGACAGAAATCATCATTCTAGCTAACAGCCACTGACAAGTGGGTCTGAGCAGGGCCTATTGGTCTGTCATGAAAACCAGGAAGGGAGGGCGCTACAAGAGCCCCTGTTATTGTTTCCATGGTTCTGGGGATGGAGCCAAGGTCATGGCCATGTTGGGCAAGGGTTCTACCCCTGAGCCAAATCCTTAGCTTATCCGAGCTTCCCGGACCACTGTGTGAGCCAAGTGATTTCTGAGAGCTTCAGAGACATTTTTTCATTTAATCCTCAACTAAAGGAGACTGTTGTTAGAACTCCAGCTCACAGACATCAAAAGGAAGGATCTAGAAGGTCAGAACTGCACCCAGTTCTCCGAGTTAGCAGATACCAGAGGCAGGATTTGAACCCAGGTCCCCTTCTCTAAAGCCTTGGTTCTTTCCCCTGTGGTAGGCATCTCCCAGATGTTCCTCAGAGCCAGCCCTCCAAGGGCTAAGCAAACCCAAGCTGGGGACAACTTACAGCTTGCAGGAGCAGTGGGACCTGGGTGCTGGGGAAGACTCTGTGGTCAGCTTCCAGAAGGCTGTGAAGGGGCACCCCAAAAAGGCCGGAGTCTGCAGGAGACCAGAAGAGAAGAGGGTGCATCTCAATAATAGAATCAGACTCATTTCTCCAGAGAACCGAGCTCTGGAGAGAGGTGGAACTGAAGCACCTGGCCTCAGAAATGGTGGTGACGGGCTGGAGAGATGGCTCAGTGGTTAGAGCACTGACTGCTCTTCCAGAGGTCCTGAGTTCAAATCCCAGCAATCACATGGTGGCTCACAGCCATCTGTAATGTGATCTGGTGCCCTCTTCTGGTGTGTCTGAAGACAGCTACAGTGTACTTATAAGAAAGGAAGGAAGGAAGGAAGGAAGGAAGGAAGGAAGGAAGGAAGGAAGAAATGGTGGTGACATCAGGCATGCCACATCACAGCCCACCCCCTGGATAAGGAAGAACTAAAAGGAAAATATCCTGCCGCCTTAGTGCGAGCCAACAGACCAGGGTGGAACTACCTAGTTCTGCAGGACTGGGCCAAGACCCAGGGGTCTCAGCCGTCCTGGCTTAAGGTTGTCCCCAGACAAACTCCTTCACTGTCTTCTTTTCCGCTCTTTTTTCCACCAGCCTTCTTTTTTCTACTTGACCCTTCCTGCCACCTTCCTAACCCGCCATCCCCCTGTCTCTGAAGAGTACCAACAAAGCCACGAATGTATGGTGCTGAGAGTGAGACAGTTGGATGAGCACACACTAAATGATAACGTGTGTCCAGAACTTAATAAGAACTGGGTACAGCAGCTCATGCCTGTAGTCCTAGCACTCCAGGAGCTGAGGCAGGGGGATAGAAAACTAAAAGACAGCCTGGGCTACATTTTGTTAGATTCTGTCTCAAAAAAATTTTTTTTAAACTTTGAGGCATTCAAACTGTTAGATATAACAACTGGTGCAGGGAAAATATGGGTATAGTGCTTACCCTCTAGCAGGGAAATGGTTAAATAGACTACAGTGTAGCCATGGGAAGGAACATAGTGTCAGAACTAAAAATACTTTCCTTAAAACCACTGAAGACATAAATTGAGGGAGACATTAAAGGACAGACAGGCCTCCTACATTTGTGGATTAGCAGAATTAGTATTGTAGAAACGGCTATATTACCGATTGTCAGTACTCCAATGACACCCTCCTCAGAACTAAAACAGGCAATCCTAAAATTCACATGGGAACACAGAAGAATCTGAGTGGCTAAATCAAATCCCGAGCAGAAAGAGCAACATCGGAAACCTCACAATACCTGATCTAAAGTACACTATAGAGACGACCTGACAAAATGGCAGACGGAAAAACAGACACACAGACAGCTGGGCTAGAGCACAGGGCCCAGGAATAAAACCACCCAGCTATGGCCGCCTAACGTTTGACAAAGGCAGAGAAAAGAATCCTCTTCAACAGTGTCAGGGAAGCTGGATTTCACAGGTAGAAGGATGAAACAGAGCCATTATTTTCCCCCAAATAAACTCAAAATGCGTCAGAGACGGTAATGTGAGACCAGAGCTCTGACGTGGTTGGGAACAATACTGCAAGAAAAAAAATCCAGACAAAGAAGGGAACAATTGACAGACAGTCTACAAAGCTAGAGAAAATCATGGCCAAACTATACACACACCAGGGGATCAATGTTTAGGATATACAAAGAACTCCAAATATTGAATACCAAAAATCCAAATTGTGCCATCAGTAACAGGCTAACACATTGAATAGACAATTCTGGGAAAAAATACAAATAACCAGTAAATATTTTGGGGGGAAAGTTCAACATCCTTACTCATCAGAGAAATGTCAGTCAAAACTGTACTGAGATTCCATGTCATCCATTGGGAACAGCTGTCATCAAAACCAATGAGTGCTGACAGTGCTAGCAAGGATTTGGGGGGATGAACCCGTATACAACACATGGCTGATAGGAACCCCCGCTGGTGAAGCCACTGTGGAAAACTTACAGTGATTCACAAAACAAAACATAAACCCCCTACATAACTGGAGCTAGAGAGGTTGCCCGACAGTTACGAGCACTTGTTGCTCTTGCAGAAGACCCCAGTGAGGTTTCCAGCACCCACGTGGTTGGTGGCAACTCCAGTTTCAAAGGATCTGATGCCCTCTTCTGACATCAGCAGGACACTGCACAGGCACACACGCAGGCAAAGCATTCATCCACATATAATAAAAATAGGCCTGAACAAAACCTACTATAGGACTACAGTAAGACACCCACAGGAAGCTAAGCCAGCAAAACACAGACGCGGCCACACCCATGGTACTGCACAGAACCGGCCTAGATGCCCGTCAGTGATGTGTATGAAATTGTGGTACCAGGGTGTGATGACCTGTTATTCAGCCAGAGAGAAGAATGAAATGCCATGTACAGGAAGACTGACAGAGATCATCCCGCTATGTGAAATAAGCCAGACTCCAAAGGACAGATGCCTTGAGCTTTTTCTCATGTACAGAATCTAAATGTAACACACACTCACATGTACTCTTACATATACACACACTCACACATACATATTCACATATACACACACTCACACCTACATATTCACATATACACACACTCACACATACATATTCACATATACACACACTCACACATATACACTCACATATATACCATATACACACTCACACATACACACACTCACACATACATACTCACATATATAACACATGCACACTCACATATACACACTCACACACATACACTCATATATACACAATCACACACATTCACACTCACACACACACTCACACATACACACTCACATATACACACTCACACACATACACACATGCATACACACTCACAATACATACATGCACACACACTTACAATACACACACTCACACATGCATACTTACATATACACACACATGCACACACACACATACACACACTCACACATACACCCTCACATATACACACTCACACACACTCATACATACACACTCACACATATACACTCACATAAATACTCACACATACACTCACATACTCACACATACACACATGCACACACACTCACAAGACACACATGCACACACACAATATACACACTCACACTTACACACACATACACACACTCACACATATTCACATGCACATATACACACACTCACATGCACACACACACTTAGATATACACACACTAGCACATACTAACACATATATACACTCACACACACACTCACATATACACACATTCACACACACACACTCATACACATTCACACACACACATACATACAATCACATACACACTCAAACACTTATACACTCACATACATGTACACACTCACATATATATATACACACACCCACACACTCACACGTTCACACACTCACACACTCACAGACACACATAATAGAAAGAGTCTGTAGGGGGAGAAAAGGGTCTAAAAGTTGGTTGTTTGGGAGAAGAACAGATGGTGATTAGGGAAAGAAAAAATATCACATTTTCTCTCATATGTAGAAGGAGAACTATTGTTCCATATTCAACACTCCTCCTGTACGCCTTCTCTGATGTATGAACCTGTGCTGTGTCCCCACTGGAGACGCAGAGTGCCCCTCCACCCTTTGTGTGCTGCCTGGCCGTGTGAGCAGTGGAGCTCGCTGACACAGTAGCCTACACAATGCAGACTGAGGCTTTGGATGTGTTAGGTGGGCGTGCTTGCCCTCTGTGTTTCTGCTCTTGCCAGGAGAATCTGTTCAGATGGCCTGGTGGTCCAGAGAGGAGGAAGAGGAGGAGAGCTAGACCGACCCACAGCTAAAGCCACACCTGAACTTAACCAAGCAAGCAGCGTCCAGCTCACCCATGCGGCAAGAAAGGCTAAGTCGCAGCGTTGGAAGCTGCTCACTATGGAACAGTACTGTAGAAAGGGTGCAGGAAACTGTCCACACACAATTGTATCATATGAAGAGGAAAAATATACTCACACATACATGAGGTGCGTGTGTGTGTGTGTGTGTGTGTGTGTGAGAGAGAGAGAGAGAGAGAGAGAGAGAGAGAGAGAGAGAGAGAGCACTGAAAGTGAACACTGCTTGTATCTGTGCTGTAGCTTCCATGATGTATTTACTCAAATAGAAATGGGGTAAAATGAACAGGAATTGGGTTTTGTTTGATTGGTTGGTTTCTTCAAACAGATTCTTGCTATGTAGCCCAGGCTAGGCACTAATTCATGATCCTCCTGCCTCAGTCTCCCAAAAACTGAGATTACAGTTTCACTATGCCACTGGCTAGGAACTATTTTTTACTTGCAGAAAAAAAAAATCTACAGGTACCAAAACACAGACGCTAAGTTCACGGGGCAAACGGTGGGTACAGAAGGTGGCAGGTGGGAAGGGGCAGCCAGGTTCCTGGCACACATGCTCACCTGCGCCTTTCCACTTCCCGCCTTTGCTTCTCTTCAGGTCCAGGCCTAGGATGTCATAGAGTGCTGTCAGCTCTATCAGGGCCAAGGGAGGGATCTTCTTCATGTCCCTCGAAGACAAGTCTCCTATCCTGGTCACACCCAGTCTGCCTTTGGGAATTCTGAACCTCTAGGGCAGGTGGTAAAGAAGCCTATCAGGAGGTGTGTGGGATGATGGGTAAGATCCGCGGGTCCCTGGGCATTTAAGTGGGAGAAGCACAGAGTGGGTAAGACCCGGATCAGGAACCACAGCGCATTCAAGTCCGAGCTCTGCCTCTTGCGGAGTGATGACATCTGAGCCCAGTTCTCCACCGGAAACTGTAAACCACACCAGCCTCGGAAGGCCTTTGTGGGCAACACTGTATCAGACTCAAGGCTGCAAGGCCCCGGTATGAGGTTGCTTTGCAAGCTACAATCAGACAAAAGGGCCTGGAAGAAAGGGACCACCCATGGATCTCTTATCATGCTTCTATTCTTGCCTTTTGTTCCTCTCACCCATGTTTCTGCTTCTGTTCCACCCCTTGACCTCCACAGTCAGAGCTCTCCTTCCTGCCTACGAGCCAGCTGAGAGAGCATAGACTGAAAAGTGACGGCTGCTCGGCTGCTCCACCTAGAGGCCACTTTGGAGCTCTGCAGGCAGCGTTTAGCATTTGGTGGCCAGAGGGACAGGTCTTCTGCCTCTCTTCCTGACAGGCTTGATCAGATCACTCCACAGTGTCCCATTAGAGCGCCCAAAGGAGATGGAAGATTTTTTTTCTTTTGCCATGTATGCATATATAATACACATACACGTGTGTGGAAGTAGGTACACACATGCATCACATGCATGTGGAGGTCAGAAGTTGAGTCAGGTGTCTTCCTCCATCAGTATATATGTATGTATGTATGTATGTATGTATGTATGTATGTATGTGTATGTTTTATATGTGTGTATGTATGTGTGTATGTATGTAATTATATATGTGTTGTATTATATATTTATGTATATGTGAGTATGTGTATATGTATGTATTTAAGCATGTGTGTATTATATGTATGTATGTATGTATGTATGTATTGGATACAGGATATTACTATGTAGACCAGGTTGGCTTTTAATTCACAGAGCCTCCATGACCTGAGTGCTGGCATTCAAGCGCTTGTCAATCACTCATCATTTTATTTATTGAGGCAAATTTTATTCCACAGCTGTATTTTATAATTATGACTAGGCTGTAGCACATAAATCATGGGTTCCTACTTCATAGATTCAAATACTGACTTGCCCATTAATCTCAACACTCTGGAGGCAGAGGCACTCAGAACTCTAGTGTTTGAGGCTAGCCTTGTCTACAAGCGAAGTCCAGGCCAGCCATGGCTATGTAATAAGACTCTGTCTTTAAACTCTGTGTGTGTGTGTGTGTGTGTGTGTGTGTGTGTGTGTGTGTAATTCCTATTTGGATGAACTGAAGTGCTTTCATTCTGGGATAAAGGTCACTGCAGGCAGGAAGCAACCCCCCTTAATGGTAGGGAGTAGTGGTCAGCGGGTCAACTTGGACCTGACAGCTATAAAGCCCAGGTTCTGGCTTCTGTGCCAGCCAGCTCACCATTTCATATCTCTAAACTCATTTCTCTTTTATCTGCCAAAAACTGAGGGCATAATGGTACTCATCTTCCAGGGAAGCTGAGACCACAAGCATGTGTGCAGGAAGCCTAGGGACTGACGCCTCCAGGGGGTGGCCCTCTGTAAATGATCCCATGGTTATTCAAGAACATCATGCTATGGCAGGGAAAACCTCCGTTGGTAACTGCAGGTCCTGGGAAGACTGTGTCCCTTGAAAGAAATCAGAATACTGCTGACTGTCTGTGGGAGGGACTGCTTTAAAAGGGTATTATGGGGAGTGCTTCATGGAGTGGAGGGTTCCAGACCTTGATCTGCATGGAACCTCCCATGGCTACAAACCCGTATTTTATCACTGCATACATTACTGAGTTAAATTTCAATCTATTTTTATTAGTAGAATGTATTTAATATTTATTTAATTATAGCCTACATGTAAGTGTGCTTATGCTTGTGTACATATATGTGTTCTCCTGTGGTGTATGTTCTCATGTGTGTGTGTGTGTGTGTGTGTGTGTGTGTGTGTGTGTGTGTGTGTGTGTGTGTAGGCATACATGTGCCACAACAACATGTGCTCGTCAGAGAACAACTTGGAGTAGTCCGTTCTGTCCTTCTGCCATGTGGGACCAGGGACTGAGCTCAGGTTGTCAGGTTTGGCTGCAAACACCTCTGTCCACTGACCCCCATTCCTGCTCCCCGACACCCAAAAGCCACCCAGATAACAGCTGCAGGGGGAGTCAGGTGAAGAAATGATCAGTAACTTCCTTATAGGCGCCTGGGAGCCTGGCAGCTATGAGGAACTGAAGAATGGGGTGGTGCTCAAAGACCTAGAGCCAGCATTCTCACCGGCAGGCATCCCTTGCCCCAGGCACGGGTGCCTTCTGGCGATGACCAGGTCCTCTGTAGAAGCACTGCAGCCTGTTCAGAGTAAGCAGACTCCATGTTGAAGACCTCCTCCATCCCAGCCGGCTCCTGTGGTCCCCTAAGCTCTGCAGGTCCTTTAAAATGAAAGCACAGAGACAGGTTGGACTAGGAAAGCAAGTTCTTAGGCTAAGGACTCAGGCTCACTGTCCAGGAAGTGATGTCCTAACTGCTGCCCATTGCCTAGGAAGTGAGTTCTTATCTGAGGCCTGCAAAAGTGTTCACCTAGCTACAGATTTTCTGGACCGAGGCCTGTGGGCCTGAAGGAAGTGGCCCATTTACAGAACAACATGCCCCCTTGGAGTTTCTTCCTGATAGCCCCGTTCCTGGAGGGAGAGGAACCAGAGGAAGGTGCAGAGGCGTGCATTCCCTTACTTCACAGAGAGGCTGAAGCAGCCTGGATTGCCAGGGCCCTGAAGGATGAAGCCCACTTACTCAGGGGAGATGCAGAATCCTCAGAATTGAACTCGGTCCATTTCACTCCTGAGTCCCCATTCTCTGGAGCGGCTTCCTATACAAATTACAGACAGTACCCGGTAAGTTCTGTGGGAAGGGAATACGCAGAGCCTGGGAGATAAGAGCCATTCACAGGGAGAGCAACTGAAGCCCTGAGGGGCTGAGTTACTTAGCCACGATCCCACAGCAGCTGAGCAGATGGGAAGAAATATGGAGGCCTGACTGTCTAGCTTCGAGCCTGTCATTTTAACCACAGGGTTGTGCCCTTCCTATGGCTCCCAGAAAGAAGATGCCCACAACTTGATTATCAGGCTTCGGTGCCAGCAGAACATACAAGTAATACGTAACAACCGAAAGCGTTAAGTTTGTATTGGTAATGACTGCGACAGAACCTAAGCTTGCAGATGCATCCAGGGACACGGTGGCAACCAACACACACGAACTGGGCAGGGCAGCACCCAAACACCCCCACCCAGCACATGACACACTCTTGTGCCCAGGAAGACAGCTCCTAGTGGCTCTTACCCTTGACGTGAAGACCCCAAAGATATCCCTGACGTCTCTGATGGGTGCCTTCTGTCGCCTTCGGGCTGAGCGGGCATAGATGTCTAGCCGGCGGCACACAGCAGCCACCTGGGTCTGTGTCAGTGTAGACAGGAGTCCCTGGTGATCACCATCCAAGCCCAGACCACCAACAAGGCCTGCCAGGCCTGTGTCCTGTAGCCACTGGGATTCAGCGTCCCCTTTGACCGACAGAGGGAGGACATCAGATAAACACATAGAACTCCATATGTAGCTTAGCCATGCTCGATAATGTAATAAAACCACATGTTCATACAGATGTGAAGAGATTCTGCAGCAGTCATATTGAGGCACATCATTCTCCCCAGGTGAGAACTGGGGGCGCTTGCAACATTGGCCAGCAACCAGATTTAAACTCGGATGAATGGACTCTTAGAGGCAGTAAGCCGGGGAGGGCCCCATGCACTCAGGTTCTGGAATATAGGCACGAAATTACTTCCACTCCCAGTTCTGGCAAAGACACTAACCACAGGGTCACGGATCTCCAGCTGTGCACAGCATGGACCCTCTGTCCCAGACCTTTATATGTTGGAATAGTGCTCTTGGATGGGTTTCATGCCAGGATCCCACTGCAACACCATGCTGGGACTGGAGTTTCTGATCCCACCTACTGGGACTTTGTCCCAGAAGCTTAGGCCAGGGGCTATGATGCTGCACCCAGGCCACTGGTCCCGGCTAACCTGATTTGGTACTTTTCAGACCACCGTGGGGAGATACTGCCTTGTCGTGAACTCCAAGCATTCACCAAGGAAGCTGTGTAGAACTGCGAGAGGGCTAGCCGAGACCTCATGGGTTGAACAGGTTAGTCTGGAAGGAGTTCATGGTTTCAAAAATAACCAAACAAGAGTCTGGGAGATGGTTCAGTGGTTAGGAGCACTGGATGCTTTCCCAGAGGACCCCAGTTTGGCTCTCAGCACCCACGTGGTCTGTAACTCCAATTCCAGAGGAGCTGATGCCCTCTTCTGGCCTCTGTAGGTTCCATGCACACATGATGCACAGACAGACATGTAGGTAAAGGGCCCATACACATAAAAGTAAATAAATCTTTAAATACCGTAAGTTTCTGTAAGGTACTCTAGCATAGCACTAAGAAAGGTAATTAATCCATTCATGTAATGTTAATTTATAGCTAATTATTACTAAGTATTTCCCCTTCGTCACCAACTATACTTTTAACTTTTGTGTTGTTTTTGGTTTTAAGCTTAGGAACAACTTCATTAGAACTTAAAAAGAAAAAAAAACCCAGGGGCAGGCCAGTCATAAACCTTAGCAGCTGTCCAGAAGAGGGAGGGAGAGGGGAGGGAGAGGGGAGAGGGAGGGAGAGGGAGGGGGGAGAGGGAGAGAGGGAGAGAGGGAGACAGTGAGAAACAGAGACAGAGAGAGAGAGCATGCATTGTGCAGTTTGAGTTAAACTGGCACAGAGGTCAGCCTGAGAGAACCAGCAGAGAGAAACAGAGACAGAGAGACAGAGGGAGACAGAGAGACAGAAAGACAAAGACAGAGAGACAGAGAGAGAAACAGAGAGAGACAGAAAGAGAGACAGAGAGAGAGTGACAGAGAGAGACAGACACAGAGAGAGACAGAGACAGAGAGAGAGAGTGCCATGCTGTTTGAGCTAAACTGGCACAAAGGTCAGCCTGAGAGGACCAGCAGGCACTGGTAGGTGGAGAGCTTTAGAGAATGAATGGTAAACACCAACTCCTCCCAGCGGAAGCCTAGGCTCTGGGCTGCGCTGGGAAGAAACAGACAGAAAGGGAGAAAACAGGAAGTCAAGCCTTCCTGGGTACCAACTCAAAGGAAGGCAGACCCAGCAGAGCTTTTCAGTCTAAGAATGGGATTGTGAGAGGAGAATTCTGTGTGCTAGTGAGAAAACCCCAAGATAACAAGGCCAGAGTGCTGTGGTCTCAGTTTCTTCAAGCCATGGAGGGTTTTTTGGGGAAGGATGTGCTTTCCCGCCTCTCCCAGGTATAGTGGATAGGAGTGAGCTCTCGTCAGATTATTCATCACGATTAGCTATTGTCATTTGTCCAGACGCTCCTACGGGAAAACATGGTTTCCCCACATGCAGCTTGTCCTTGTGGTTGGACGCTTTCCTCACGTGACTCTTCTTAACCCTCAGAGTATACCTTGTCTGACGCTCTGAATAAAGCTGGCTATGAGACTTTACTCTGTCTTATTGGGGGCTCCCTTCTCCCAGGTCCACCTACTGACAAGACAAGATCGGTAAACAGAAGGGACTACCTCAAGGCTGTTGTAAAGGAGCAGCATCCCTGTGAGAGGAGTATTTGCCATCACCTGCCACAGGGAGGAGTTAAGAGGAAGATGAACCACAGAAAGGACCAGCAGGAGCAGGGACAGGAGAAAGCATCAGCTGGCTATGAGAAAAGCAGAATGATGTGCGTGTACAAACACCAGTACAATGAAGCCCATCATTCCTGGGCTGGAGAGGTGGCTCAGTGGTTAAGACTGCTCTTCCAGAGGTCCTGAGTTCAATTCCCGGTACCCACATGGTGGCTCACAACCATCTGTAATGGGATCTGATGCCCTCTTCTGGTGTGTCTGAAGACAGCAACAATATACTCAAAATAATCAATGTAAATATTTTATATCTATATTATTAATATATTATGTCATATAATAATATAAATATAAAATAATTAAATAAATATTTTTAAAGAAAGAAAGAAAGCCCTCATTCCTACACTAACTAAAATAGGACGATGGTCATGGACTACATATGCTCTTAGCTCCATCTGTCCCGAGTCTACACAACTTCTCTGTTTATTTTGCTGTCTGAAGAGGCTCCAGCCTTCTCATCCCAGCCCATGTTGGGTTTTGGATGCGCTTGCTGGCTGTAGAGCAAGGCAGGCAAGCCCATCTCCTGTATCCACCTCTGGCCTCACCCGCGATTTGCATATCTTGGAGGCCCTGCACCAAGAAATCAGCAGCAGCCTGTAAAGGCCTGAAAATCTCAAATGCCCGATTTGACCAACCGAGGCCCATGAAGCGTAGGCCAAGTCAGAGGGTTTCCATGTGGGCAGCACCATCACACCCTCCTCGCTCCCTCACTTGCCAAACGAGGAAGGATGGGGCATTGGGAATGTGGCCAGCTGTTCCAGATGCCAGCACGCAGGTGACGTGGGAGGGGCTGAGGATGCCCTGGCCTTATGGAAAGTGCATGGTGGCCGGGAATGAGCCACTGCTATGGTACTGTCAAGGCATGAGAATTGCTACAGCAGTGAACAGCATGGGCCAGGAGTCCTGGGGTTGTCAGAGTACTGCCGTAGAGAGGGAAGCAAGGAAGCGCTTTCTGAGCTCGGCTAATGGCTAAAGGCAGATCATCTTGTATGGTGCCTGAACAAAGAATATTCTAGAAAGAGGAGGCAGCGAGGACAAAGGCAGGGGTATGCTTTCACGGTCAGAAACGGCAAGGAGGCCTTGGGGGAGAAGAGCGTGGTGGAGTGACAGACTGGAGGATGAGGCAGAGACAGGCCCCAGGCCAGTTCTGGGAAAGCTCGTGGGCTAGGGGAAATGTCATCCCACCAAGGGATAGGGTCCTCTCCCCTAGACTGTGGGTGCATGTAGGATGATAGGAAGCACAGAGCAATGGTGGCTGTCCCCCAAGGCTGGCTGGGAGCCTCCACTGTGGCTCTTCCTCAGGTTTTACTCTCTAAACCCAGATGTCATGTTGTGAGGAGGCCTGGGCCACACAGAGAGGCCACGTGGAGGCAGTCTAGACCAAGGTCACAAGTGTGGGAGGTCACACTTGCTCCCAGGCACGTAGGTAAGAAGTCCTTTGAGATGACTGAGCCAGATGACCTTGGGCTTGTCACTGAAGAAGATCCAGCTGAGCCCTGTCACCCCCAGAAGAGTGAGACATGTTAACAATGGCTTTGGTGCGGTCACCACGGGGACACAAGACTGCTGGTACCCTGAGAGACAGAGGGAGTTAAGAGAACTGTACAGGGTGCTTAAAATCTGTAGAATGTCAGGTCCTCATAGGCTGGATTCTCCATTGTATCCCAGAGTCTAAACACTCGGCCTGGCAGACAAGAGACACTCAGTAGGTATTTCCTGAATTAGTTCATCAAATGGAGACAAACCGATGGACCTTATAGGGTAATCCCTTTTGACAGTGCAGCAGAAAACAGATGGCAGGGAGCTCAGTGGAGAGACTGCTGCAACAGTCCAAGCAAAAAGAACTCCCCTGTGCTCTAGCTCGTGCCTGGGCCCTGACACGATGCTTCCCTTGGAACAAGGCCTGAACATCCAGCTTGCAGGTCCAGCTAGCCTCACCTTCTAGGAGCTGGCTTCTGCTTCCACCACAGTCTTCCTTCTTCATTTCACCCCTCTGTTGGATCCGTTCCACCCCTGTCCAGAAGCCGTCCATAGACAAGCTCTCTGCCCAGGACAGCCGGGAGTGGGCACAGTCAGCAGGGCGTGGCTTCAGAGGATACCGTGGCAGATTTGTGGGGCCTGTAGAAAGGCCAGGGCTGTGCAAGTAAAAGGAGGGGGTGGTCAGGGCAGCTCAGATCTTTCTAGGCCAGGCCTGGGTCCCTCCTGAAGTTAGTACGACCCCAGATACTAGACGCTGGCTCTTAGCAAATTGACCCGCGACGTTTTCAGAATCTTTGGTCACAGGCAATGCTGCTAATGCCAAAGACAGCTAAAGGGCCGGAGTGCTCCCTTAGCATGGCCAGCAGTCCTTGTTTTGTGTGACAGTCAACCTCAACCGTCAACTTAATAAGAGCTAGAATCACAGAGGGACTGGTGTCTGCAGTCACAAGGGGTGGGAGTAAGGGTCCCAGTCCCAGACTGTCATGACCCAAACTGTGCAGTTTGGGAACTCCTGCATCCCTTTCTTGACCCTCCTTGTCCGTCTACATAACACGGAATGGATCTGCACGTTGTGCAGTCAGATGACTCCAGAATGAGACAGTCAGGCTCCTGGTCCCAATGAATGACAGTCCAGGACTACAAATAAGCTTGGGTTGCTGTTTCTCTGCTCCCATCAGAGCCAGAGGCTTCAACACCTTGGTACTAAAGTGCCCCAAATACTGGCCCTGACACCCACTAGCTGTTGCACCATTAACCAGCCCTGTCAGGTGAGGAGGGACGATACCTCCAGGTTCCTCAAATGAGAAGTGAGTATATCTAGAAAAGTCTATAACTGTTTGAGCTTAGTATTGATAACCAGGCAAGATCCCTCTATTTCTCTGGTCCCTCTAATGAAAACAGTAAATGTCTTCAAGCTTTGAACTGCCCAGATTTAAAAAACCAAACCAAAACAAAAACAAAACAAAAGCCCCAAATCTCTAAATGCTCAATTTAAAAAAACTTCATGAAGACGCTGCTTTACAAAGGCAGGAGAGCTCTGGCCACACAGGAAGAGGACCTGAGATCAGATGCTTGATATCCACCTCGGTGCTGGGTCTGTAACCCTGGTACTCAGAAGGCAGAGACAGTGGGTCCCCAGGGGCAAGCTGGCTAACTAGACAAGACCCTGCCTCCTTTTATACGGTAGAGAGCAACCAAGGCAGACACCCACTGTGTCAACCTCTGACCTCCACACACACACTCTGCAGAGACACATCCCCACACAAGTAAAAACGAGCAAACAGGCTTGTACTATAAAACGGCAAAGGTTAAAAGTGGAAGGAAGGTTGGCTGGGGATGTAGCTCATTCGTAGAGCGCTTGCTTGGCATGTAAATGTGGGATGATGTCATACAGGTGAGGCAGATAGACTGAGGCCTGTCATTGGACGAGAAGGAAGGATGGGCGGGAGAAAAGTTTGAGGGAAGAGAAGGAGACTGGAACAGAAAGGACGAGAGACTGGAGAAGACCGGAAGAGAAGCTGTGAGAGAACATGGAGGCTGACATTAAGATTCCACGCTGTACCTTTACACAATGTGCAAAATTGCTGTTATGCACAAATTGTTGTTATGAATGTTCTTAAAGGATGGATGTGTACAGGGCTTTGTATGTTTAGGTGGGCAATTATATCTTATCAATTGGACCAGAGGTTATTGTGTTGTGTGTTCTTTCTTGTGGCGATTTGATTTTGGGAGAGCGTGTGGCGGCAGAGACACTGGGCCGCCACGGAGTTGGGATGTGTGTTTCTGGCAAGATGTCTACCAGATATCTTGGGGCACTGTGGTGCCAGATCTGGTGGGGGATAAAAGAAAACCTTTTTATATAATTTTACAACAAATTTACAAATTAACAAATTTACATGGAAAAGGCTGTAGGTTCAGTCCCCAGCACAAAACAGACACACACACACACACACACACACACACACACACACACACACACACACACACACGGAAGGGGCAGGGCAGGGTATGGGCAAAGTTGGATGAGCGTTAACAAAGACAATGATCTCAATTCACTTTTAGATTAGGATGCATTCCAGGAAGGGGGAACACTTTCGGAAAGAACTTACGATGGGAATTTTCATGCCTGTAACTGCATGGGAATAGCCAAATCCAAACCCAGCAACCACCCAAGGGAACAAGCACAGATAGAAAACCGTGAACCTGGTGGGATGGGCGGGCCTCTTGTCTAGCCATTTCCCACTATGCACCTGGCGCTGCAGTCACGGCGTTTCGACTACTACAGCTCATCTTCCTAAATTATAGAGGTAAGATCTGGAACTCACGGTCAGCTCCATGGATGTATGACCATACACCCCACCCAGGGAGAGTATGCACAGGAAATTTTTACTCCTGGCTTCATGTTCTGCTGACGTCATACCGGGATGTTATTTTATTTTAGCAAGGGTCTCACGTAGCGTAGATTGGCTTCAAATTCATAGCGTAGTAAAGAATGATCCCGGTCTTCTGGGGTGTGGGAATTACAGGTGTGCGCCACCACACCGAGCTTTCCGTGGTGCTGAGGATCAAACCCAGGGCCCTGTGCAGGAGCCCTAAGGAACCTCACCTCCAGCTCCACCATCTTGGAATTTCAATCATTCCTGCATAAAGACCTTTACACTCTCTTTTACACATAGCTTGTCCTACCTGTACCTCAGCCCAGGCCTCTGGCTGTGCCTCCCCCTATCACTGAGCTCCATCTAGAGCTGTCGACTGCTCCACCCCTAAACGCACTCAAGTGGACGGAAGGATGAGTGTTTCGGGGCCTGGAGGAAGATTTTGCATCTCCTGCTGGCACATAGCTCTGCTCTTAGCTGCCTCTCGTAGCATTGGAAAATTCCCCACATGCATTCGTGTGTTTTCCTGACACTTTGAAAACTAGAGCGACTAAGCCCAAACAAGGGCCAGCCTCGGTGCCACCTTTCGCTAGCTGAGCGGTGAGAGTGGAACAGTCATCCCATGGTGAATTTTCTGGGGAGTTCAGAGAGCGCAAGGGGAAGCAGTTCCTGAGGTCACACTATGCTGTGTGGCCATGAGTCCCCTTTTAGCAAGAACGGAACTTCCAATCACGGAACTTGCTTGGAACTTCCCAACAAGCCTTGGTTTGATGCCAGTGCCTTGTTGCTGCGTGGAGTGTACAGGCATGCAAAGCATGGCTACTTCCGGCTCCTAGTCCGGGTTTAAACACAACTGCGCATGCGTACATGCCCAACAGTAGACCCAGCCAAATTTCAAGTTGATATATCAGTCCCCTGTACGGGGATACAATTAATGTACAGACAAGGAAATAGTACCAGAGAGACAAGGGGAGCCACTAGACTTATCCAGTAAGCAATGGACCAACAGACCCAGAACCAAATACCAAGTTTCAGGTTCAAAAGCTCTTGATGTGTGGTATGTATGTGCTGTGTGTGTGTACAGTGTATGTGTACATGATCGTGTGTGGATGTGTGGTGTGGAGCTCTGTCTCAGTCAATTTCCACCTTATCATTTATTATTATTATTATTATTATTATTATTATTATTATTACTATTACTATTACTATTATGGCGTTTTGTGACAGGCTATCTCTGTGTATTTGAACTCAGAGATCTGCCTGCCTCTGCCTCCTGAGTCCTGGATTAAAGGTGTGCACCACCACCACCATGCCTAGATTCCACCTTCTTGTTTGAAACAGGGTCATCCATTGAGCCTGAAGCTCACTGACCCAGCTAGGTTGGTTGCTCACTGAGCCTCAGGGTTCCCCCCCTGGCTCTGTCTGCAGAGTGCTCCATTACAGATGCAGGCTGAATCGGGGCTGGGTGTTGGGGATTGAACTCAGGGTCTCCTTGTGTGCCAAGTACTTTATCTACTGGGATATCCCCCTGGGTCTTAATACCTGCACTGGATGGTTTTGGGGCCGTGGGTATCGACGAGGGGATCTGAGTGCATTGGCTGCCTCACAGCAAAGCTGCTCCTCTCTGAGTTCCCAATGTCACCTTCTTTTTCTCCAATGTCCCAGGGTTGAGGCAAGGGGCCCTAGAAGTCCTTAGTAGTGGTCCAACCTCACCAATTCTCTATGTGACGGTGGATATGTTTTTACTCTCTGGTCTGGTTTTTGTAACTGTAAAATGCAGCATGGAAATGTCTTGGGGGCCGGAGAGATGGCTCAGTGGTTAAGAGCACTGACTGCTCTTCCAGAGGTCCTGAGTTCAATTCCCAGAAACCACATGGTGGCTCCCAACCATCTGCAATGGGATCAGATGCCCTCTTCCGGTGTGTCTGAAGACAGCTACAGTGTACTCATATATAATAAATAAAGAAATATTTTTTAAAAATGCAGCTCTTTTGTGCTCCGTTCTTTCCAGCTGACAGGAGCAAAGGCCTCAGCTGAAGAGCAGTGTGGAGCTTTGGAAACACACAAAAGGAGCTCAGGGAAGGGAGAGAGAAACTCCTCAGGGGCCAAGGTCAATATGACCCAGGGGCCAGGAATGTGGCACAACCCGGTGAAACAGGACTTGGTAGAGGTGTGGCCGGGTTCCTTGCGAGAAGCCAGTAAGCCTGGAGCAGGACAGGTGGCTCAGCCTGGCACACGGGGAGTGTGAGCCTGTACGCCACAGAAACAGTCACAGCAACAGTGCCATTGTCCTTGCCATAAATGTTAGAGGACATTGGCATAAGGAACAGGCTCTTGTCACAGATGTAGCTGATGTGGCTATAATGGCAGCTGACCCTAACACAGCCCCCCAGCGAACTGACATTAGCATTTGCCTGTGCGAGGCTCTGCTCTGAACCCCACAGTGTGGTTCCCAACCTGACCCTGGCGGATCACTTGTTTGTAATGAGGGCCATCCCTTGCATTAGGATTGTTTAACAGCATCTCCAGCCTCTGCCCAACTGGACACTGAGAGCATCCCTCTGTTGTTGACAACCAGAATGTACCAAATGTTGCCCAGGGAACAATCACTCAGCATTGTGAATGGGGATGCTCCCCACTCACCTGGGTCAATTCAGTCAGTCCTTACTACTTCCCGTTGCTATTATCCCATTTTGCAGATGAGAAAGTAGAGGTGCAGAACAGGAGGGTAGTTCATCCAAGGTTTCCTGCCAAGCCAGGGCAGCCCAGGCATTCTGACCCCATAGACTGTAATCTCCAGCAAGGCAAGTCCCCTGTGCACCTTAGCTGCTAGGTGTGGCTTCTCTGTTATTGGCTGGATATAGCACCTGGATGGAGAGAGAATGCCACCCTCCCACACAGGCCCATCTTGGCTCTGTCAGCTGAAATCCCTGTGCCTGTCACACCTCACACCAGGCACAGGGCTGCTGGTTGGTTTGGGAGCCTCCTCCTGTCTCATAATTGTTGTTATGCAATTATGCAATGCTAAGCTGGGGCGTATGAACTGAGACAGATCCCAATAGGGAATGCTGGGAGCACAACAGGCTATCCCAGCAAGCAACGGACAGACAGATCCAGAACCAAATACCAGGTTTCAGGCTCAAAGGCTCTTGATGTGTGGTATGTATGCATATACGTGCTGTGTATGTGTACAGTGTGTGTGTACACGGTCGTGTGTGGATGTGTGGTGTGAAGCTCTGTCTCGGTCAATTTCCACCCTATCATTTTTTTATTATTATTCTTCGGGGCAAGCCCTGTGGAGCCCAGGTTAGCTTAGCTAACCTCAACCAAACTGGGACACTTGAACAAGAACAGATGATTGTAGATTTTAGAAATGACTGATGGTTGAGTTCGGGATCATTTGTTATGCAGCTGACTAATACAGTTTACTGCTGAGCTGTCAAACCGCTTTGCCAAGAGGGGCAGGAGCCTACATTTTCCCACTCATACACATTCCCAGATGCCACACGCATGGCACCAGCAGTGCGTACACTTCACAGATTCCCATGGCCAACACTAATGGGTGACTCAAGTTGAAAGAAGGGCAGGAATCAGCCTCTGAGAGTGGAGACGTAGCCATCCATAGTGATCTCAGGACATAGCCATGCGCACATGGCTGGGGCAGGGAACCTGGGGTGCATGCCCTTCCATGAGCATGTCACCATGCACTGTCAGGACTCAGCCTAGGACCACGGTATGAATGGCATACCTTTGGCGTCACATCCTTATGACACAATCTGAACCTTATTGTGCAGAGCACAACCTGTGCATCGGAAATGCTGTACTGCCCTCTGTGAGGCCGTACGCATGCGGGGAGGACAGGGGCAGTGAGAGGCTGGTTATAAAGGCTACAGATGTTCGTGTATCACCTGCCAGGCTCCTCAAAGCCCTCTAAGGCAGTAGCTTTCCTTTTAAGACAAAACAATTAAAAACAAAGTGTGACTTGACCGGTGTACTCATTCTTTGAATTATAATGGGCTCACTGGGCTGAGGATATAGCTCGAGCAGAATGTTTGCTTGTCCTGTACAAGGCCTGGACACACATGCATGAATGCACACACACACACACACACACAACAAACACATGCACACAGATGCACACACGCACACACATACATGAATTCACACAGAAACACACATGCATACACACACATGCACACATGCAACACACAATGCAACAAACACACATGCACACAAATGCACATGTGCACACACATACATGAGTTCACAAAGAGACACATACATACACACACATATGCACACATGCAACACACATGCACACATGCAACACACAATGCAACAAACATACATGCACACAAATGCATATGTGCACACATGAATTCACACAGAAACAAACACATGCATACACACGCATTCACACACATGCAGCACACATGCAACATACAATGCAACAAACACATATCACACAAATGCACATGCACACACATACATGAATACACACAGAGACACATATGCATATACGCGCACACGCACACACACACACACACACACACACACACACACACACAGCATTCATCTGTCCCTGCCTATGTCTTCTATTCCTTCACACAGGAAGCCAGATGGAACCTTCTTTTCTTAAACTGCTCTTGTTGGATACCTTGTGACAAGGAAAAGGAGCTCCCGTGGCATGGAGGTGTGTTCAGGACACCCTGGGAGCAGGAACCCATTACCTCACTGTAACCCTGTGAGCGCTCAGTGCACACGGAAGCTTCCAGACGAGAAAGCAGCACCACATCGGATGTTACCATGAATGAAAACTAGGTGCCAGTATTCAGAAGATGCCATGTGTGAAACATAAAATGCCATCCGTTAGTATTTCATAGTGGTTACGTGCGAAAATGTTCTGGAAACACCAGGCGAAAGATGTATTAACCACATGAAGCAGACACCACACCCAAATCCCACCAAAGTCTTCCCTGTGTCCTGATGTGTTGTCACCTTGATGGCCCGACCAACCCACAGGGCTCTGGGGCTTACGGCTATCTTTAGGGAAGGAGGTTAAGGAGAACTTTTAAAATCTCTGAGAGGAACTGGAGGTGGTTCTGTGAGTAACGTGATTGCAGTACAAGCATGAGGACCTGAGTTTGGGTCTCCAGAACCCAGGAAAAGCCCCAAATGGTATACACACTGGAACCCCAGCGTTGGATCAGGGGACATGGAAAGACAGACCCCAGACTTGCTGACCAGATAAGCTAGCCAAACAGTTCACGGTAGAACCCAAGAGAGGAAGACACCTGACGCTAACTTCTGGCATTCACACATGAACACGTATGTGCAATTACACACAGGAAACACATGCACACGCAAACCCCACCCATGCTCAGTTTTTTGTTTGTTGTTTTTGAAGAAAAACAATCTCCACGATTTGTAGGTTTTCTCTCCAAACAGTGGCGTGCTTGTAGATGACCAACACTGAAGGTCTTCCTGGCTCTTAGGTCTTACGAGGGCCATCCTTGTTTCCAAAACACCCCCTCCATGAAGCAGCCGGAAACCAGTGTTGTGGTAAGAAAAGCACCGGCTGCTTACCTTGAGGGCTTGGCTCTCACCTTGCTTCATTGTAGGATTCTTACCTTTCACCACTTCCCTGGGCTATTCAAGGGCTTAAGAGGCAGACTGTCGGGGCTGGGAGGTGGCTCGACGGATAAAGTGCAACCTGAGGACCTGAGTTTGGAGCCCCAGCACCGACCAGAAAACCAGGTGTGGTAATGCGTGTCTTTATACTTGGCTGGGGATGGGAGGATCCCAGAGGCTCAGAGGCTCTCAGTCTAGCAAAAGCGGTGAGCTTAATTTAGTGAAAGACACTGTGCTAAAAGAAAAAATAAGGCAGAGAGGGATACAAGAAAAACCTCAAGCGAAACTCTAACTCCACACCCAGATGCACAGGCAGGCACATACCATACACACACACACACACACACACACACACACACACACACACACACCTCAGAGAGGTGTACGCATGCACACACATATACCACACACATACACATGCATATACCACACACACAAATGCATATATACTCACACAAATGCATACACACACACCTCAGAGAGGTATATTCATGCACACACATATACCACACACATACACATGCATATACCACACACACACACACACACACCTCAGAGAGGTATACGCATGCACACATATATACCACACACGACATACACATGCATATACCACACACAAAAAAATACATACACACACACAAATGCATACACACACACACACACTAAACAAACAAATACAATAAAAAAACTAGACGACAGTGCCTTATCTAATTTAGAAAGAGTTTCCAGAAATCCAGAATAAAATATCAATAGGCTAGGAAAGTTGATATATTCCGCTCACTTTGGAAATGAGGCATCAGTGCTCTCTTTGAAAGGAGGCAGAACCCCCAATGGGCAGGAAAACGTACGTTCGAACTGGTGAGATATTTCGCCCACCAGAATGACAAACAGCTGAGGAAATCCTCAGACCTGGCGTGAGTGTGAGTCGCAGCAAAGGCAGTCCAGTCTCACATGAGCAGCTGCTGAGGAGATGACAGAGTCACGGGTGTCTGAGGAAAGGTGTGTAAACAGGGTCCACACTGCAGGCGGGAGGAAAATCCCAGAGCACTGGTGGGCAGCACCCTGCAGACCAGCCTACAGCCGACAGCCTTGGTGCCTCTGCCCAGCTCTGGGTCCCACAGTGGAGATCCCCGAGGATGGTCATGTGAATGACAGCTACTCTCAGAGTGGCACAGATCTGAGTATCAATGGGTGGGCTTGGAGAAGAGGGGCTGTCGGAAGGAGGGTGTGGATTCAGAACTCTAAAGGAAACTATCTAATGTTGCAGGAAACCATGGGCGCTGAATCTGCTGTTCCCATGGCAACAGGCCTCCAAGCATGCTCCCTTTGACCGCTGATGGCTGAGGTGCATCATTCACTGCGTCAGTCGCTGTGCCGAGCATAGACTCCATTTTACCCTCACAGGGAGCCCATGTAGGCACTGCTGCTCGCAACCATTTAAAGCCGAGGAAAATTAGGCTCCAAGGGGTTGAGCCATCTCCCTCAGAGGCCACGGCCGGCCAGTGATGAAGGCACAGAGATACAGGTTGACCTTGTCACCCCCACTGTGCTCTTGTGAGTCACTCTGATCTTGCATCTGCAGACATAGGTAACTGAAGCATGAGTTAAGGATGTTAAGGGTGATTTGGCTCATGAGCTACTTGGGTGTCGTCAGCCAGGTTACCTAGCTATAATTGATGGAGAGAATCTGACAGTCACTCTAGGATCAAAATGAGTCTTCCTGCCTCTTGGCTCCGGTTTGGAAACTCTGCCAGGGACTGAGTATGAGAAAAGCTGCTCAACCTATGGGCAGCGATCTTAGAGGGGCAAAGATGGGGCTGGAGATCAGCTCAGTTGGTAGAAAGCTTGCCTTGAGAGCACTATCAGACCACTAACACCGCCAAAATGGTGTACTGCTGTGCACGCCTGTAATCCCAGTGCTCTGAGGCAGGAGGATTACAATCCAAGGTTGTCTTCACCTACATTCTGAGTTTAGGTCAGCCTGGATGGCATAAAATACTGTCTCAAAAGACAGACAGACAGACAGGCAGCGTGCACACACACGCATGCATGCACGCACACACACGCACACACGCACACACACACACGAATGCACTGCAAGTATATTTGGATTCAATTAACAAAAACTAAATATTACAATAACTTAATGTCAAGAATGCCTTTAGTCCTAGCATTCTAGAGGCAGAGGCAAGCGAGCAGGTCTACAGAGTGAGTTCCAGGATACCCACAGCTACATAGCGAGACCTTGTCCTTAAAATAAGGACTGGAGAGATGGCTCAGAGGTTAAGAGCACTGACTGCTCTTCCAGAGGTCCTGAGTTCAAATCCTAGCAACCACACGGTGGCTCATGACCATCTGTAAAGAGATCCGATGCCCTCTTCTGGTGTGTCTGGAGACAGCTACAGTGTACTTATATATAATAAATAAATAAATCTTTAAAAAGTAATAATAATAATACCAGGAAATGAGGGAAGGAGATGGTACAGAGGGTAGAGGAGCTGGCTGTGTGAGCCTCACGACTTAAGTTTGATTCCCAGGACCCACATAAACATGGAAAGACAGAACTGACTACACAAAGTTTTCCTTTCAGTCCACATGTGCTCTGGTAAATAGCACATGGCATTAGAAAAACAAACAAACAAAAACGACCCTTACTGAAATAAAAGTTTAAAAACAAGAATGCCAAGACATATTTCAATATCCTCAGAGTTTACATTTCAAGGTCAGTGATCCCTGTGGAGGGAGTTTGTCACAGGGAGAAATCTCCCAAGGTACAGCATCGCAGGACACCTTACCACAGCACCCCAAGGAAAACAAGAGCCAGGGAAAAGGACCCCAAATTCCACTCAGAGGAGGCCACTAAACAAGGCACAAGAGGAGCAGCCAGGCAGCTGTGGAGAGGCGGTCGACCTGTCATCAGGTAGAAAGGCTGTTCACTGGTAGACGGCACCATACACCAGGGATTACATGCACGTGTGTCCACAAATACATGCAGCCAGATCATGAAAGGATCATCTGTAATGTCTTAGCTACGTAATGAAGAGCTCCCTGCAATGGTGGTAAAACCTCTGGCAAAAGCAACTTAAAGGGGTTGGGGATTTAGCTCAGTGGTAGAGCAAGTGCAAGGCCCTGGGTTCGATCCTCAGCTCTGGGGGAAAAAAAAAGCAACTTAAGGATGGAAGTCTTTCCTTTGGCTCGGGGTGGGAGAACGTGGTCCATTCTGGCACTTGGTTACATTGTATCTGTGGCCAGAAGTGGAGTGGTGGATACTGTGTCTTCTTTAAAATTTTTGTCTGTCTGTCTGTCTGTCTATCTATCTATCTATCTACCTATCTATCTATATATGCACTTTGTTACATTGTATCTGTGGCTAGGAAGTGGAGTGATGGATACTGTGTCTTTTTTTAAATTTTTGTCTATCTGTCTGTCTATCTATCTATCTATCTATCTATCTATCTATCTATCTATCTATCTATCTATTTTGTGACAGGGTCTCACTATGTAACTCTGACTGACCTGGAACTCTCTATGGAGACCAGACTGGCTTTGAATTCACAGAGATCTCCCTGCCTCTACATCCCGAGTGCTGGAGTTAAAGATTATGTGCCCAAGACCAAGTTTCTTCTTGATGTTTTCTAGGGAATAGTGCCTGCCTCCCTTGAGGGTAGGTCTTCATCCCTACTCAAGACAGCCCCTCTGAGGCATGCCTAGTTAGAGGAATGGAATCTAAACAATCCCTCATAGTGGTGATGGGGTTTTATCTCCTAGTAATAACAGATCCCATCACCATGACAACACGAACCATCACATAGACATTCTACATATACCTTTACATAGAAATATACATTTATGTGTATTTACCAAGCATAACATCCTACAAGATGTGCACTAAACCATTCTTGGTGACTGTCCCTGTGGGTTGGAGGTGGGAATGACAGGTGAATTTTGCTTCTAATTTTTTTTCACAGTTTACACTGCTTTCTCATGGCAGTCGTAGGTACAAGTCAATAAACACTGGTACCCAAAGAGGTCAAAATTACTCAGCACGTCCTTGGTTCACAGAGAGCTGGATGAATGGATGATGTGATAACTAGGACCACAGAAGTGGATACTGCTTTTAGGACTGCAGAAGTGCATCCTGCTTTTGGGAAATGAAGCCACAGTCACAGACATACAGCATATGCTGTCCCCACCATGAAACTACGGAAGTTCTCTACCAGAGGGCACTGGCCGCCTGTCCTTCAGATACACTGGCTTATGCTATCAGATAGCTTGTGTTGCCCTGATTTCGAAGCGTTGATGCTCTCACAAAAGCTAGGCAAGAATCAGCAGATGCTATACAGCATCTTGGCTCAGTCACTGCTCACCAACCGTGATGAGTGGCTGCCAGGAGCAAAGTCACCACATGGCTGTGGCCAGTGAGATGGCTCGGCCGGGAAAGACGCTTGCCACCAAACCTGACAACCCGGGTTCCATCTCTAGGTCTCGCAGGGTGGGAGGAGAGAGCCAGCTCATGGCAAACTGTCCTCTGACAACCCCCACACACATACACACACAAGTAAGTAAGTGTAAATATTTGCTAGTTTCCACGTGGGAAATGGAACTTTCTTTGCGATTTGGGGTAGCTAACAAAATATATTTCTATGGAGGAGTGGAAAGAGATCCTACCAAAGCCACCTTCATAGATGGGACTTTAAGGCTCCTCCCAAGATCAACGTTGTAATGTTGTACGGTTTTTAAGATTCTGTGCCTTGGCCCTGTTCACTTTGTGGAAAGTCCTACTAGAAGGACCACTGACTTGTGCCGCATGCCGATGCGAACCTTTTGTCTTCCTCCCAGACTACGTGTTTCGACTTCCACCTCCCTGCCCACCAGCAGTGAGATTTAATTCATCGAATGACTATTTCCCTAACAGATCTGAGGGGCCAGCCCTAGACTGCCACATTCAGACACACAGATGAGGGGAGCCATGCTGGATAGAGTGTGACCTGAAGGTGGTTGTGGCCTCACTGGAATTTTCTGGATAAATAAGTGATTGAGTGAATGCCTGGTGAGAGGAATAGTCTCGGTGCTGGGAGACTTGATGCGGTGACTTGTGGACGGTATGTAATGCCTAGCCTAGAGGGATGCAGCCACAACCATCCCCGGGAAGTGGTTTTCAGTTGGGGGACAATGAACTCCATTCTCAACAGAGAAAGAGAATCTGCTGCTCATCGTCGATGGTTGGAGTTCACTGTATGCCCGCTGATCATATACTTAATATCACCTTGATGAACAAAACTATCCATATATTGCACACAGGAGGACATGTTTTCGGTGGTAATTTATTATTTTTCAGTTTTATTTGTGTGTATGAGTGTGTGTGTGTGTGTGGTGTGTCTGTGTGTGTGTATGTGTGTATGTGTCTGTGTGTGTATATGGGTGTGTGCCTATGTGTGTATATGGGTGTGTGTGGTATGTGTGTGTATCTATGTGTATATATGGGTGTGTGTGGTATGTGCATATCTATGTGTGTATATGGGTGTGTGTGTATGTATGTGTGTATGTGTCGGTGTGTGTATATGGGTGTGTAAGTGTGTATGGGTGTGTGTGTGTGGTATGTGTGTGTGCCTATGTGTGTATATGGGTGTGTGTATGTGTGTGTGTATGTGTGTGTGTGTGTGATGTGTGTGTGTCTGTGTGTATATATGGGTGTATGTGTGTGTGTGCATATGGGTGTATGTATGTGTGTGTATGAGTGTGTGTGGTATGTGTGTGTCTATGTGTGTATATGGGTGTATGTGTGTGTTTGTGTATATGGGTGTGTATGTGTGTGTATGGGTGTATGTGTGTGTGTATGTGTATGTGTATGTGTGTGGTGTGTGTGCCTGGGTGTGCACAGGCCAAAAGTGGCCTTTTGTATCAGGTTTCTGCCTCCACGTCCTGCACCTGATATTCTCAAGACTGCGCCTCTTGCTGGGTCTGCAGCTCCCAGTTTCAGACAGACCGGCTGGCTGGCTGATGAGTTTGGGATCCACCTGACTTTACACAGCTCTGGGGTTAGAGGCGCACAGCACTGCTCCTGGCTTTTACCTGCATGGATCTGAACTGAGGTCCTCATGTTTGCACAGCGAGCACTTCACCCACTAAGCCATCTCTTTGGGCCCCTTTACTGGATTTTCTTTAAACACTTAAAAAACTATGACCATGCTGGGCATGGTGACCTCAGCACTGGGGAGGCTGATGCAGGAGGACTGAAAATTCGAAGCACGCTCAGGCTACGTGTAATAAGAGGGCGTCTCGAAGACGATACAAATAAAACTGAAGACGATGCTTACATAACCCTGTTGTCTGGAAAGCCGCCGTTCTGAAAGCGAGCGCGCCGCTCTTGTTGCTCTCGTATTGTTGTAAGTAAACAAAGGGGATGCTATGAAATTTCACTCTTAAAGGATCGTTCACTCGTTCATCCAGCCATAATCGCCGAGCACATTCAGCGGCCGGACGTTCTCACAGTTGGATCAGGATTAACAGACTCAGGAGATTAAGGCCGGGGTGGGAGAAAGAAGAGCGACCTTAGTAGTCAGGCTGTTAGGTAGGTTGGTAGAGAGTGTAGGTAGGTCGATAGAGGGATGGACAGACAGATGGGTTGGACAGATAGATGGCTAATGATAGAATGGATGTATAATAGATACACAGAATAATGGGGGCCCCTCGTTCAATGTTCACATTTGATCCCCAGAATTCGTGACTATGCTCTGGCGAGGTGGGCATGGGAGGAGCCTTTACAGACACGGCTGTGATTGGTCAGGCCCTCAAGAGGAGGGAGAGCCCGGATCATCTGAGTGGGCACGAGGCCATCACTGATGTCACCCTGTTAGTGGCAGAGGCAGGCAGGAGAGGCCATGGGGACGGAAGGGAAGGTCACGGCCAAGAGTAGAAGGTGCCCGATGGTGGCATTGCAGATGGAGGAAGGCTGTAAGCCAAGTAACATGTGGGCCCTTAGAGGCTGGGAAAGGAAGCCAGGTCTCAAAGATAGTAACTGTTGCCTCACATCTCTGAGCAGCAGTAGCAGGGAGCCAACCCATCTGACAGACTGACCGGGGGCAAAGTGGACAGACAGACAGGTTTCACCTTTTGAGCCCATTTCCCACTGACAGGACCGAGCCCCCACACTTCCCCCACAGGCGCTCAAGGAATGTGCTATGTGGCACAAAGATCTATGTGTATGTGTACCACTCCCAGCCAGATCCCTAAGCTCGCCCCATCTGAGAGGACCAACCCCGCTTCCTGAATCTCATCCTGGGGAAGGGCCACCTCCAGCCTCCAGCCAAATGTGTCTTCAAGCCAAAATGTGTGTGGCAGGAGCTGTCACACCTGTAAATTATCCATCCAAGAATGGATTTTGCCCAGGCTAGTCCCCAGCATCACTTAGAATCGCTAAGAACCAGGACCAGCCTAAAGGTGTTCTTGCCTCACAGAACTGTTGTGAAGACTGAAGTGACACCTGTTCCCGACACATAACAGATCCAATCCTCCCTCCACCACCCTTGACACCGGTACCTGCAGCCCAGGTGGGCCCATCGCCCTGGTTGCCTGGAGATGCGGGCTCGTGGGATCCGGGGACAGGGTGAGGCCAGGGGCAGCAGAGCCAGCCCCTCCATCTGGGCAGCAGGGAGAAGGGACGGCTCTGTCATGGACAGGCACACACGGCTACTAATGCTACCTCTGGGACAGAATGAATCACGGTGAGAGTCGGAGGAAGGTGGCAGGGCCTGTGGCACACCCTTCCAAGACACCCCCATATTGAGGTGGGGCTGACTCAGCCAGCACCGCCTACAGGCAGGTATGTGTGAGCACACACTTCTTGGCCCCTAGCCAAAACAGAAATGACACAAAAAAGAAGCAGACATAAATTAAGCATGTTACACATGCCTATAATTCCAGAAGTTAGACGGTAGTGAAAGAGTATGGTGAATTCAAGGTCAGCCTGGGCTGACCTTGAGATGGCTTAGCAGTTAAGAACGCTGGTTGTTCTTCCAGAGGCCTGAGTTTCGATTCCCCCGGCACCTGCACGGCAGCTCACGACCATCTGTAATCTCCAGTTTCAGGAGATTCAAGGTCCTCTTCCGACCCATGTGGGCTTTATATGCAAATAGTACAGGCATATATGCAGGCAAAATATCCATTCACTTTTTTTTTTCTAAATCTAAAAGAAAAAGAAAGATTAAAAACCAATCGACAGGGGTTGGGGATTTAGCTCAGTGGTAGAGCGCTTGCCTAGCAAGGCCCTGGGTTCGGTCCTCAGCTCCGAAAAAATAAATAAATAAATAAATAAATAAATAAATAAATAAATAAACAATCGACAGGCCAAACACATTTGCACCAGACAGAAAACATGCTATTAGTGTGGGCGGTCTCAGCTCCCGCAACTTTCCCAATTTCAAAACCAAACCAAACGGAACGAATAAAGCTAGAGACTGGTGGTGGCCTGAGGCTTCTCCTTGGCTTAGTCCCTTCCCATAAGCCTCTGGGAGCTGTGGCTTCCTCCTCTGGGAAATGGGGGTGGTAACAGTTGCCAAGATACAGAAAACAAGCGGGCGGACTGTACCAAGAGTAGGCAACGGGCGGTGGGACCCAGGGAGCAGAGGAAGCAGCACCCAGGAGCGGCAGAACCAGAGGTTCCCCGGGGCCTCCTGGGAACCAGCAATAGAACTGAAAGGTGAAACAGCGGGGACTGAACAACTGGACAAAAAGGCTGAGGGGGAGGAACTGGGGACTTAACACCCTGCCTCGCTGGCTAGGAACAGCCACAGGAAAGCTTCTGGATAGAGGCAGCTCGGGGCATGTGGGCAGGGGTGGAAAGGAGTTCCTGCAGGGGGTGTAGATGTGCACCTCTGGGTCTTCTGAGGATCATGAGCCCCTCCTCTCTGACCAGACCACACAGCCTCCTCACACGGAGACCTGGCTCTCTCGGCCAGTGACCTCCTCCAAAGCATATTTACCTTCAAAGAGAGAGGTCCCAGGCACTGCCCAGTCAGGAAACCAAATACACAAGGAATCAAGAAATGGAGTCAAAGAAACTGGAAATATGGTCCTATAGGAGCCCCAGGCCTAGAACTATGCATGGTCCTACATCATGGAAAAAGGGACCACGGGAGCTCGAATTTGCAGGCGGCCCTCGCTGGTTCAGTCACACCGCACAAAAGAACAACTAACCACCTTCCCAGCACTCCTTCCTCAGAAGGAGACAAAAGAACCACACATCCCAGGAAGCGGAAGGAGGTTGGGTCCGACTGCTGCGGAAGCTCCTCCCTGTCTATAAAGTGAATCTGCGTGGAGGACAGGCATGAGGCTGGCGCTTGGAGCTTTGTGTGAGGAACACAGTAGGTGCTTAATGAAGAATGGGTGCATCGGCGGGTGGGCAGGACACACGTGTGAACAGACGGACGGATGGATGGACAGATGAGAAAATGACTGAATAAGGGGTTGGGGAGATGTGCATTGGTTTAAGAGAACTTCTGCTCTTCTGTGGGTTAGATTTGCAGTTCCAACGCTCACATTGATTGGCCCACAACCACCTTCAATTCCAGTCCTAGGGAATCCAATGCCCTCTTCTGGCCAGTTTGAGCACCTGCCCACACATGGTGTACATATGTACAAACACACACACACACACACACACACACACACACACACACACACGTCTTAAGACAGTGGCTGGGAGGGATACTCAGGAGAACCATTAAGAGAGAGGATAGGATAGGTGGCTGATGGACGGATAGATGGACGGGTGAGGGAAGAGTATCACTGTGGGGGAAAGGAGACAGCAGGCCTGGGTGAAGTGATAAATCAGTGAACCACTGGGGAATAGCAAATGGATGCAGAAATGAGCGGCAGGTGAGGAAGCTAGGGCCCGACTAAATGATTAACCACAGAGGCAGCTGCCGGGAGAAAGCAAGAGTGAGCAATCAGCCCGGATCCTCCGCGAGAGACTTTGATCCTTTGGCAGGAAGTGCCACCTCCCGGCTTCCTGGAGAATTGTGTGTCTTCAGAATGAAGCCTGGAGGTGGGAGTGTGCCCCACCTCGGCACCCCTGGCAACATTCCTCAGCCGCATGGCCCTGTCACAGGAGTATCGGCCAGGCCGGCTAGGTCACAGTGGTGACTCAGACCCGTGGGCCCCACACCTGGCAGCCTGCCAACACCTCCCTCGGCAACCTGAGATCTGGACAACCTTCTTCCCACTGAACTCCTGTGTGTCTCACACCAGGAGGCCCCAGAGACCGTGTTCCGGGCTCAGAATCTGTTCCATATCTCTGTGCCCACCACACAGCACATTAGTTAAGGCAATGCTGTTCCGCCCTGTACAGTATACTGGCGCCTCATCCTGAGGGCCACCCTCAGCTTTCCCACTAAGCTCTGTGACTTCTGGCCAATGCCTTAATGGCTTTGGTTCACGGCTTTCTCATTTAAATTAAGCATCGAATGTTCTGAGAGTTGATGGTAAGGACTCAGAGAAACCCACAGCAAACGCTTTAATTGCCCCATGAGACACAACACCCCTCGTTTCCAGGGGCCTGTTTTTAAATTTAATTTATTTCTATGTGAGTGTTCTGTGTGAATATATGGTATGTGCCAGAAGAGGGCATAGGATCCCAGTACAGATGGTTGTGAGCCACCATGTGGTTGCTGGGAATTGAACTTAGGACCTTTGGAAGGACAGCCATGCTCTTAACCACTGAGCCATCTCTCAAAACCCCCTGACTTTTTTTTTTTTTTTTTTTAATGAAAATGTACAGGCCACTTGCAAAGCCAAGCTCTGCCCTCAGAGCCTGCTTGGGTATCCTTCCATGCAGATATTAAAGTCCTAACCCCCAGGACACGAGAATGTGACTGTATGTGGACACAGGGTGTTGTTGACAAAGGAAATCAAACAAAAACCAGCCATCACAGCATGCCCAGGTCAACGTGAACGGGGGTCCTGACACAGATGGCAAATCTGTGGCAGACAGACATCCAAGGGGACTGTGTGAAGACAGGTTTGATGGCATTGCCTCAGGCCGAGAAGCCAGTCACAGCCACCAGATGTTGGGGAGTCCATGGTGGGGACTGTGACACACAGCCTTCAGTAGGGTCAGCCTGCAGAGCACTCTCCTCACACTGGCACCTTCCGCCACTCAGAGATACTGCCTGCTGTTGCTCAAGGCCCGAGCTTGTTCCCTGCATGATGGGTCCCTAGAGGGGACTGTGTTGGCTCTGAAGATGAGGACATAAGGTTCAAAGCAATGGGAGGGGGAGATGGGGGGGAGTGCTGCGGGGCAGGAGACCTGGCCTGTAACCCGAGGTTCAGAGTGGAAAGTCAGAGGGTATGACTGTCAGTGTGACAAGGAGCATGGGACCTAGATGCTGTCAGAAGGACCCAGGGACCCACGTTATGATGGTGACCATCTTCAACATCTGACTGGGACATAGGCTGCATCAGAGGTCCGGATAACCATGCCTTCTCCCACCAGTCCAAGGAGGGGCAGGAGGATCTGCCTGCTCCCGATTTCCCTCAGGGTCCAGCCCATGTGCTTCCAGTCATGTTGGGGCCATGATCTGGGGGCTGGACTTCAGGGAGGCTGGGCTTTGACCTCTGAGCTGCTGCTGGGGTTGCTTGTACCAGGGTTTATGGAGAAGACTGCAGGCAAAGCCAAGGGGCAGCTCCAGCTGAACGGGGATCATTACCAAAGGAAGCCCAGCCCCATCATACTTTGTGTGTGTGCATGGGAGTGTGTGTGCATGTGAGAACATGAAGTGTGCCTGTGAGTGTGTACATGTGAGAACATGGGGTGTGTGCTTGAGTCTATGTGTGCCTGTGTGTTGGGGGATGCACAGAGGCATCATAGAGAAACACAGCCTTCTCACACACAGTTCGCGCCACCCTCCGTGGAAAGCCTTGGCAACTTCGGCAAGGTGCACAGTGGGGTTGTATCGTGCACACTACACCGTGCTCTGAACCTTCTGGAACATTTCCACACAGGCAGGCTTGAGGGGGAAGTACAGCCATAGCCGTCACATCCACTGGGAGGAGAAAAGCTCCCACTCGGCAGCATCAGATCCCAAAGCTCAGGGCTACACTGGATGAAGAGCTGAGACTTCAGCCAGGAGCACAGGGAGCCACAGATCGCTTGTTAGGGAGACGGGGGAGGGTGTTCTGATGGGTGCTGTGGGTGAGTCGCTCTGACAGGACAGCAGGAGCAGTATCGAATAGCCACGGGTTAGCAAGTCAGGCTCCGTCTTCTCCCTGGGAGAACTTCGGTCTTTGGGGTGACCAGCAGGATGCTAAGGAGGGGCAAAGTGTTATCAGATGGTACCTAGGTCTGTCCCCTCCCACCAACCATCTTCTGGTTGCCTTGGGGTAACCAGAAGGGCTGCAGGACACTTGGGTAGTTTTCCAAGGCCCAGGACCTTAAAATGCAGCCAGGCACAGTGACACAGGCCTTTAATCCCAGGACTCTGGAGTCAGAGGCAGGCGGATCTCTGTGAGTTGGAGGCCAATATGGTCTACAGAGTGAGTTCCAGGCCAGAGCTACTTAGGGACATCTGTCTCAGTGTGTGTGTGTGTGTGTGTGTGTGTGTGTGTGTGTGTGTGTGTGTGTGTGTGTATTAATCTCTCACCACTGTCCCCACATCCCCACCTGGAGAGGAAGAACACGGTGGGTCAGCACTTGACTACTGGGGCTGGGTGTGACTCCCTGCTCCTCCAAGGTGACTTGGCAAAGTTACTCAGCTGCTATGCCTCCGTTTCCCTCTTTGTAACTCAGAGATAAGTTAACCAAGATAACCTCATAGAGTTTTTACTAACAACAGTCCCAGATGAAGCACTGAGGAGAGTGTGGTTCACCTCGTTACTACTCATAAATGCTCCTGTGGTAAGGGGGCCACAAGATGCACTGTGGACGTTCACACTGTAGTCTAAGCTGGTGGTGTGACGCTCAAAGCTCAGAGTGCTTGTCCTTGCCATCGGACACAGGGCTGGCAGAGTCACGGTGAATGAACGGACATCGGAAGCTTTGTCAGGGCACAAGAGCACCCCCATTTCTTTAATAGGTACCCAATACCTCCTGTGCGTTGAACTTGCCAGCTGGACCCCAAAGGCTGCTTGAGCCTGGCTCTTCCAGGCCCAGGTCATCTGTGATGATGGAGAATGGATGGTTTCGCAAGAGGCTTGGCAGGTCTGACAACCGGAGGTCCCAGGAAGGCTCCTCGGTCGCCAGTGTTTTCTTCCCCCCATCCACTTAGGCCCAGATGACACCTGGATAAACAAGCCATAAACACGTGGGGCTTGGGCTAGAAATGACGTCAGGGTGAAGGATAAGAGGCAGAGCAATGGTGGTTTGGGAAGGGCTCTCTGTAGACGGACAGGATCCTTTGGATTGGGATGTGACTTGGTGGTACAGAGCTTGCCTAGTACGCCTGAGACTCTGGGTTCAAACCCTAGCACTACTAAGACACAAAACTGAATGAATGAATGAATGAATGAATGAATACAGCCGTAGCAAGGAGTCATATCAAACACAGAGGCTTCTGACGGTGAGGCCTTGTGTGATTTCGAGCACACATTTACATGTGAATTTTTCCCAGGGGAATGCCTCTCACTTGGTGAGGCTGTGACCCCGAAAGGGTGAGCAAGGACCGTGAGGCTCAGTGAGGGCTCAGTAAGGGGCCCCATTTTCTCAGGCCTATCCCCTCCCTCCGGGGAGACTGAAAGCATGGTGCTTGCCCACACTTCGCAGAGATGTGGGCCCAGCAGAGGTGGAGACATGGTCACCAGGACCTGCTGCCATGACTGGATGTGAAGGAAGCTGGAGGCTGAGCCCTCAAGTGGTGGCTGGAGCAGGGAGGAGAGAAGAGGGAACGGGGCCATTGGGCTTTGCTTTGTGGGGCGGCAGTGGAAATGGAGAATTTCATTCACTCTGGACACGGGGAGCTTAAACGGGCAGATGACAGAGCTCAGAGAAAGATGAGCGTGACGACACACATTTGTGGGGGAGGTCACTGGCTGGAGATGGCAGTAACCCAACGGAATGGGTTCCAAGACTGCTCCTGTGGGTGCTGCCCCAAGTTCCCACATATATGTGAAGGTGAGAACATCTTGCCACAGCGTTCACGGTGAGCGTGTGGGAAGGACGCTCTGCACATCCCAGGACCAACCAAGGATGATGACTGGTGTCGTGGGCTTCAGCCAATGTGCGTGCAGCTCCTCCACTATGTGACAGCTAGGGGTTTGGGTGTTTGGATCCCCCATTATCTAGGTTTCTGGAAGGTGGTTAATAGCCACCAAAGGAAAGTGGTGCACAGTCAGGGGCCTGGGCAGGGGCACTGTAACATTTAATACTGGGGGAAACCCCTGACCAAGCGACATTTGAACAAGTCTTGGGAGGTAAGAAGGGGTATCCAACAGCTGTGTGAGGAAGGAAGCATCTAGCAGAGAGAACTGGAGGTCGCAGCTAAAGGCCCTGAGGTGAGATCAGAAGGGGTGTGGCTTTGTAAGGAAACTCCTCCTGGCAGAGGTGACAGTCCTCCACACACCAGGCAGGCAGCTGCCCACCAGGGGCCCATGTGGGTGAAACTGTGACAGTGCATTGTCAGCAACACAACCATATAAAGGACCCTGATGCCACAGACCCACGGGAGTGCACCCACTGAGGCGGGGCTCAGAGGGATGGCAAAGTCTTCCTTTAGCAGGCAGAAAATGTCCATAGCTTTCTTCCTCTAGATTTTTATGGCCTGAAGACTACTCCATTACAGAGACTGCACCTAATGAGTTTAGCTAAACCTTCCTCTTCATCCAGCTGAATATCATAGTTGCTGCCTCCTCCTCCAGCTGTACACCATGGCCCCGCCCCCTCATCCAGCTGCACACCATGGCCCCGCCTTCTCATCCAGCTGCACACCATGACCCCGCCCCCTCATCCTGTTGTACACCATGGCCCCACCCCTTCATCCAGCTGCACACCATGGCCCTGCCTTCTCATCCAGCTGCACACCATGGCCCCGCCTTCTCATCCAGCTGCACACCATGGCCCCGCCTTCTCATCCAGCTGCACACCATGGCCCTGCCCCCTCATCTAGCTGCACACCATGGGCCCTGACTCCTCGTCCAATTGTATTCTACAGACCATCCTCGTCCAGATGTACACTATAAACCCTGCCTCCCTATTCAACTGTCCGTACTAAACATGCTCTGAAAGCCCAGATCATCCCATCCAAGCTTGTCTATGTCATGTGTTTGTCCTTTCTTCACACCCTTGCTGCACCAGTCAAGTCAACTCCCTGAAACCGTAGAGATCATGGCAGGACAGTCAGTTCTTCAGCAAGGCCAAGGCACAGGGTGTCCAAACAGCAAGGCAGCCTGCTCCAAGGGCAGCTGCCGAGGCCTTGTGCTGCTCAGGGACTTCTTACATCTCCTATCCCTAGCGAAGGCCTTACCTGGTAGAGCAGGCTCACCAGTGGTGCCTGTCCTCCTGGCCAGAAAATGTCCCCTCACAGCCAGACTCGGATGGTCCTTTGCTCCAGGGCTCCCAGTTGAAGCATAAATCCGAATCATCTTCCTTTGAATCTGTGGAGACCAGAGACAAAGCTTCTGGGGTGGGTACAGCCTGTAGTGCTCCCCAGCTCCAGAAGAGACATCTGCCAGGCCTGGGGTCCATGTGGCCCTTTAGGAGACCAGAAGCTGGGGGTTGGGGCTAGCTCTAAGACTTCATGGCCTTGGATAGAGAACAAGGAGGGACCTAGAAATAAGATTCTCTTGGAGACAGTGGCCATATTCACCTACTACAAACAGAAGGACCCAGGAGGTGCATGAATGCCCCATTGCAGCAGTCTGAATGAGAAATGTCCTGCACAGGATTGTGGGAAATCTGTAGAAACTGCAGGAAGTGGAGCCTCTAGAGGGCTGGGGACCACCTGGAGGTATTACCATCTTCTGGGCTACTCATTAGCAAACATCTGTGCTTTCTCCTGCCTGGTGGTGATCACACGTGTGAATGCAGGAACTCCTGAAAGCACACACATCTATCAGGAGAAGCCTGCATGACTCCACCGCCCTCCATTTCACAGGAGACCTGGTCCAGACACTCAGGGCCACACCAGAAGCCGATGACTGACTGACTGATGTCCTTGTCTTTCAGCTTGTGTGGTGGAGTTAGGAGACAATGATGGCAGAGTGCCGCCCACCACCTCTGAATGGTCCCCAAAGAGCACAGGGCTCATTTCAAAGGTGGAGGTAAGATGTCCTCTCCAGAGATGCCACCCAAAGCCACTCTTATCCTCCCTCCATGGTGACAAAACCACCACCAACTCAGCTGACTCTGAGCCTACAAGCACCTACTGTGTGCTGTGTGCTAAGATCCTTGTGTTCCTGCAACAAGAGCTCTAGACCTGGTCAAGTGTCTTCTGTCTGAAAGATGTGGTGTGTGTGTGTGTGTGTGTGTGTGTGTGTGTGTGTGTGTGTGTGTGTGTGCGTGCGCGTGCATTGGGGGTTATGATTACATTCACTTGTGAGGAAACTGAGGCTCAGGCAGCCCTGCCCTAAAGCCACAGGGCTAATAGATGTAGCACAAGGATTTGAAGTTCGCACTGATAACTCTTCATAGGCTGACCTTGGGCAGGTTGCTTCACCTTTCCAAGCCTCAGTTTCCCCAACTGGGCAGTTAGGATTGCTTCATAGGGTTATCCTCGGGATTGGAGGAAGATGGTATGGGACACACATTCAGTATAACTTTACTGTAAACAAGGAAGACGATGGATACTGGGGGATACATAGGGTTTTGTTTTTGAGAGAATTTCATATCCCAGACTTCAAATTTGCTACGTAGCTAAGAACGGCCTGATCCCCCTCATCTTTACCCTCCGGAGTGCTGGGATTACACATATGTGATACCCTGCTGGTTTATGCAGTGCTGAAGCTCCAGCCCATGGCTTCCTGCATGCTATTCAGGCATTCTACCAACTTATGCCCCAGGCCGGAGACAGCTTCCACAGTCAGCACACAAGCATTTGAGCCCTGTCCCTGCCAGGCCTAATGCTGGGGCTGGGCCCCAAGGAGGGCTTTCACTCACCCTGAAAGTGACTTGAATAAGCTTAAAAACATGTTTTTCAGAAACCTAAGGCCCTTCGAGGCTCTTGCCAGGAAACAGTGAGGAGACCATTTGCAGCTCACACAAGGCGGATCAAGGCAGGCCGCTGCAGGGTGCTGCTCACGCTGCTTCAGTGACTTGTAACCAGAGCTGGCAGCACACTCCGTACACTAGTGCCCAGTCAGGCTAAGGTCACAGATTCAAGAGGCAGAGAAAAAAAAGCCTCTGGGTTAAGGGGAGGTATTTATAGAGAGAGAATGCCCCTTACCGTATCCCACCTTACCTACCCACTAGCCTCTTTCATGGCCAGTTTTGTCTGGGCCTATAGCTCAGTGGTTCTCAATTTTCCGTATGCTGAAACTATAATTTTGTTACTGATGTGAATCATAATGTAAATATCTGATACATGACCCCTATAAAAGGGTCGTTTGACTTTCCAAAGAGGTCTTGAGCTACAGGTTGAGAACCAGTGCTTTGTCTACTCTTGCTACTTTTCAGATCATTGTCAGCAAGCTTCCACCATCTCATATCTCAGAGAAGACCAGCTCGTCTCTGAGTTTGGTCTGGCAAAAAAAAACAAAAACAAAAACAAAAAAAACCAAAACAACAACAACAACAACAAAAAAAACCCCACCCAAACAAACAAAAAACAAACAAACGGGACAGTATGTGAGTGCCCCTGAAAACAGCAAAGGCTGTTTACAAAAGCATGCAGGGAAGGGTCTGAGTGAAGCTGAGAGCCAGTCCAGCCTCTGCTCTGTGTCTTTTGCACAGAAAGAGGCCCCTTTTCCAAATTCAGCAGCCTACCTATGCACTAGCAGGGGCCCCGAGGGGCTACAAACACAAGCATACTGCTTCAAACAAGGGGCTCTATCAGGAGTAAGCATGGTGGTACATATCTTTACTCCTAGCACTCAGGAGCCAGAGGCAGGGGGACCTAAGTTCAAGACCCTACATAGTGAGTTCCGGGACAGCCAGTGCTATCTGGTAAGATAATATCTCAAAAAAGCAAACAAAAATAGAAGGAAAGAGGAAGGAATAAAATAACCTTTTCCTGACAGTTGAACTGTGCTTAAAATGCTGTGTAAACCTCCCTTCTGTAATTGTATCAGGGAACTTTATTCTGACTAGGCCCCTGCCCAGCTCTAAAATGAGAGAGTCCAGCCTAAACCAGCTCACCTTGACTAAGTAAGAAGTGTAACCAGACGATCATCAAAAACAGCAGCAAACTCACGGGCAGGCAGAGCCAGAAAACCAGGAAAGAGAGTGTGAGGTCGTTGACCAGCGGCACCAGAGGGTACTTCATTGTGTACCTGTGGCCCTGCAGGGCCTCCTGGATTCAGCGGGAGCGCTGCCCCTGAGGCCCTGGCTTGGCCAGGCTCTGCTTTCAGCCCGATTGTGACTTACAGGGTGTGTGATGTAACAAGGAAGTCCCAGTGTCCTCAGGCAGAGACAGCCTATAGGGGAGGAAGCTGAGTGGGGCTGGCTGGAAGACATTCTGGCTTGGAGAGGCCCAGGCTTCTCAGGAGGATGGCCAGGGCTGGCCTGACCCAGCAGTCACTGGCTCATGTGAGCCTTTGACCTTCTTATGAAAGCAAACTGAGTAATTCTAAAATCAGAAAAACAGACAGGACAAACATCAGCCCATGTAAGGTACTTGCATACTCATGGTTAGAGTGTGGCCAGGAGCCAGCCAAGTCCCTGAGTCTTCCCTCCCAGTAGCACATACATATATATGTTGCCAAGCTCATGGGACAGAGGACTATAGGGCATGGGGGGAGTTCAGTGCTGGGAGGTAAGAGGCTGGATAGCTCCTGCAACAGTTGTACTGCAGGAAAGACAGGTCCAGCATTGCCACACGGCCAGCCCTCACAGCAGTGCAAGTCTGGCTGTTTTGCAGATGGGCGGTATGGAGTCTCCCAAGTTCAAAACAGGAGATTGGGGGGAGGGGCGAGGTGTAAAACACCCGCTCCACAAGTATGGGGCCCAGAGTTGGGGTCTCCAGATTCCACATAAAGTAGGGTGCAGTGCAGGGAACCCTAGAGCCAAGCTGGCTAGCTGCCATTGCTGAAACAGCTAAATTCAGCAAGAGCACCTGTGTCGCTTTGTAAGGTAGAGACTGAGGAGAGAAACACCTTGGGCAATACCCCGCTCCATACAAACCAACTTCGCAGGCTAAGTCTGTCAGGCCACTCGCTGTGCAGCCATTTAAAACTTTAACAGTAATTCACTTTGAAGTTTCCCCACTTATCCTTATTAGGAGTTTTAGTTGAGGGACTTTTGAAAGCTTGTCTCCTCACCTCAGTGGACAAGATGAACGCTGTCCACCTCTGACCTGGCCTGTTAGTCATCTACTCAAGTATTTACTAAAACACGTGGCAGGAAGTAGGCACTGGGGATCATCAGTAGGAGTCTGTAATATAGATGGTCTGGTACACAAGCTTCAAAAGATGGGTGGGGCAGGGAGGTACATTAAACATGCCTGTAGGGCTTGTGGACTGAGCTTTAAGAACCGGTGATGGTGACGTGGAGCACGCTCAAACACTGGGAATCTCAGAGCTCTGAGCTGTCTGCTGCCAGCCTCTAGTACCTGCTCTGGAACACAACCCTCAACTGAGAGGCCCACAGGCAGTCAGTCAGTCAGTCGTAATGCAGCACCTAGAATACCTCTCCACGCTAATGAGGTATCTCAATAGCCTTGGCTTTCAGCAAATGACCTTCCCTTCCTGGATATTCTCACACCCTTCCCCGAAACTATAGAATTCCTGGTTCACTCCGAATAAAGCATATTCGTTCACATAAAGAAACATGAACAAGCTTAGATTGTCTCAGAGGGCTGCTTCACTATAGATCTCCACGGGTAAGGCCTTCACCTAAGAGCTGTGATACTCGCTCCCAGTTGGATCAGATCCTGTTCAGATGGAGCAGCTCTCCCCTTCAGGTCTGGCTGTGCAGTGGTGCTCACTCCAATGGGAGATGTCCTCCCACCCCACCTGACTTCCTCTCCTAGTGGCACCCAGGTACCCTGAAAGAGGAAATTGGGAACCACAGCATTGCAGACCCCCTTCTCCTTCCAGCTGTGAGCTAATGCCTCAGGGAAATGCAACCCCTGCCCTGGACTTTGCCCTGCCTGTGAATTGGTGAAGAGAAGCAGAACTTGGGACCCACAATGAACTTGGGTACCAAACATGCCAGTTCCTAGGCTCATCCTCATCTACAAAGGAGGCTACATCCCTGAGGGGGCATCAGGACTGAGGAGAGGCACACTGGACTTGGGAGAAGACAGCATCTCGCAGATGAAAAGCACAGGTTGAAGTCAGAGTAGCTCTAGAGAGGGAAGCTGAAGTTGGGTGTTAGGGATGAGATGGGGGGGGCTGAAGGGGGGGGAGGAGGCACCGATCTATGGGGAAGGAGAACCAGGGCAGGAGGACAGAAGAGCTGAAACTTGTCTTGGTTGTTTATGGGGAATTTCAGCCTCACTAGGGGATGGATCCACAGGAGGGGTCTGGGCAAATAGTATTCAAACATGCATCAAAGAGCAGCACACAGGCAGGGTGTAGATGATGCAGGCTGGGATTTCTAGGTGCTGGGTTAGAAGCTGTGTCAGACGGAAAAACCTGAATACTACTTTGGCTATGGCACCTTCTCAGACACCAAAATGAGGCCATCAAAGTCAGCTTCTTTGGCCAATGGGCCTGGCTGGAGGTCCCGTGGCTTCCAAGTAGTGCTGGTGTAAGGAAATGCAGAAGGCAGCTCTGGGTCCCAGGCAGTTCAGATGCAGCAGGACAGCATGCGTAGGTCGGGTGGCTCTGGATGGAGGCACACATTCCAACAGCTTTTACCTGATTCCAAGGCTGGCCAGCCCCATCACCTATGCCCCAGGCTCGTGGCCTCAACATGTTCCCTGTAAAACCCTCTGCAGCCAACCTGTGCAAAGGGGCAGCGAGGGGGCATGGGGGTGACATCTGTGCCTTCCATCCCTTGAAGTGTCCTGGTCTGTCAGTTTTCTCTGCAGGCAAAAACTGCCAAGACTTACTCATCCCACAGCTCTGGCCTTTTGTGTATAAATGCTCCATGTTCCTGCAGGTATCACAAGATCGTGTATTTTTCCCTTAAAATTAGCCTACTTTTGAGTATTTGGGGAAAACTAAAAAACCAGAGTGAAAACCTAGATCAGTTAAAATTGAGCAGACTCCTGGAGAGTATGACTTGAGTGCCCCTGCCAGGGCCAGCCCCAGGGCCTGTAACCAAAAGCACACACCAAGTTATTAGATAAGAAGCTCCTTAAAATTTAATTGACTGCGTGTAGTACATTCAATATCTTGTGGGTTTCTTGTGGACAAAGGACCGGCATAAACAGGAACAGCTCTGCACCTCCTTCCCAGGCTGACACAGACCCAACAGAGGCAGCAAGGGACACAGGCACACCTTCATATTTACATCTCTTTACTTTACAAGTCAGTGGCAGAAATATTTACAGAAAATACAATAGGAAAAAGATCCCATCTTGGCAATATACCGAAATTCATACAAATTGTAAATATGGTTTCGAGCAAATAATGATGCTTAGTTTTTAGCCACAACCGCCAAGCCCTTCAGAGGAGGAAGATGCCTTGGTCACTGTGGGAACAAGGAACTTGATTTGCTTCAACAAATAGGTATTGGGCGCCTAATGTATGCAAGGCACTGTGGAATCCCAAATTTTACCTTTTCCTTCACCATTTGAAAAGCCTGTCTGAAGGACTAGGTGACTACTCAGAGCAAACCCTCTGCAGTGCATGGCTCTGCCAGCCGTGACATCAGTGTCTCCCCTCTCCAGGTGGACCCCTCAGGAAGAGGGGCTGTCAGGAAGTGCTAGGAACACATGGGCGGATGCTAATGGTCACTGTCAGCACAGAAGATCTGCCTGAACGGGCTTTAAATGCTAAAGGACAACTGCTTCCAGGAGAGTGCCACATAACCTCCAAGGCAGTTGGCTACCCAGCTGTAACCAAGGCTGACTATATGTGGGAAGTTCCACTTTTTAATAGGAATAAACACCCTGGAGACCTCAGCACTGTAATGTCAGCCCACAGAACCTGGTTCTTCCCTAGCTCATGGGCTTCCCGACTGTCCTACTCCCTGTGGGTCAGACACGGAGAAGGCCAGTTACACTGCGGATGTTTTTATGTGAGTCCACAGGTGGAGCTGATCTAAAATGGAGGTGCTGGAAGGGGAGATACTCGTGTACACATGTGCATGGCACATGTCTCAGGATGGCCGAGGAGGGCTGCCCTACCATTTAATTATGCTTTTCAAGGCCTAAGGAAGAAACTCTAGACAAAAGGGAAAGGTGGCTGTGAGGACTGAAGATCCCCGTTTCCTGTGTTCTTGGCCAAAGTAGAAGCCCCACCCCTATGCCTACCCTTAAGCCCAGCTTCAAAAGTGAACAAAATGGGCCACCAGTCTAAATACCCTTGGGAAATGTTTTCCTGTTGGAAGGTGCCTGAGTATCCAAGTACAGCAACTGAATAGTTTAAGCCCCGTCCAGACTGGTCCCAGTTTCCCCCCAAAGTCTCTGAACCTGTGGTTCAAATCTATCAAGTGAACTACTGAGAATATTGTTAGGTACTACTGTATGTTTCTCTGACATGACTCTGTTCAAAGTGATCTTAGTGCAGGCAGGAGGGTGACCTCAGTGAACAGGACTCCAAACACCTCTGCAAAGGCTCAAGGCTCTTCGTACCCAGTCTTCTGCTGGGGAGATGGTGTGTGGAGCAGAAGTAACCAGTGAGGGGGGTGCATTCCAAGTTCTGTTTGCTGTGTACACCAGGGCTTCTTGGAGTGGGGGGCAGCCCTCTTCCCCTGGGGAACCACTGCATGCCCCAGATTTCAAACTGCATCTGCTATGGTTGTTCTTTTATCAAAATAATCAGAATTACAGAGTTATCAGAAATTAGAGCCAACTGAAGGGGAAAGGACAATTAAGCCCACCCTAACACACATAACCCAAATGTTACTTTTCTGATATCATTTTAAACACATCCAAACAAAAGGTTTTCAGAAGAATCACACCAAGGAAGTCCATCTCTATCAATTATTTGTACCCTCTGGAATGTTAGAAGTTGCATGTGTGTGTTTAAATTCTTTGTTCACCTTGGACAGAACAAGACCTGCTTTCCCCATGCAGTGTCAGACCTGAAGTTGCTCAATTTCACCTATTCTTGCTGAGTTACTAGAATATTTTTAGGGTAAACTCACTAATTTTCACCACTCTCCACCTCATGGAATCACCTGGAAACATGAGATTATTGCCTGACTTCAGAGGGAATAATCAAAGACAGGAGGCTACCTCAAATGGGAACTGGACTCAGAGGGGAGGAAGAGGACAAGAAAGGATGCTAAGGGACAAGGAAGATGGGGGTGGGTGTCTGTACCTGAGCTGAGAAAAAAAAAGGGTGGTGGCAAACTTCAGACCAAGGACTGCTACGGCCATGGTCCTTGTTCTGGGACGGCAGAGCACACGTGTCTAGAATGGAGGAACCTGCACAGAACAGGCCCACACTGCCCCTGACGGCCAAAGAAAAGAGATAAACGTTAAACCAAACAGTGGAGTCCTCATCTACAATGTAATGACAACACAGAGCCAGTAGGAACACCCCCTTCAAGTCTGATTATTTCTCTTTGGACTATAAATGTCACTTGTTTTCTAAGACAAAAACCTCTTACTGATGGAGAACATAAAACAGGTATATACCGAGCACTGTAACAGGGGTTCACCTAAAACAAATTGGTTCTGGCTGCCTCCTAAGCTTTGTCCCTGGCAGAAAAGCAGCAGTGACGTGACAGAAATGTTCCAGAGTCCTGGCAGCAACTTGTGCCTTCAGCTGGCTATGGCCAGAAACCAAAGAGCAGCAGCCACTTAAGGAGGTGGCACTAAGTTCTGTGGATTGTGGGCTAGGTGCTCTCCAAAGAGCTGAGTGGGACACTACCTCCTGCTCCACAGATCAGAACCCTTCGTCAACTACTGCAGCTTGCACTTGGTCCTGAAGTCAATGATTAATAAAGCCAAATAATTTTCAGTCCCTGCTGTGAACTCACATTTCTGGTGTTTATGGAGGAGCCATGTCTAACCTATCATCATGCCATTAAACTGAACAGCACCGGAGAAGGAGGCTCCGCTGTTCTCTCACAGCCTTTAACCACAAACAGGACTCATACCCCTCAGAGAACACGGCTGTGCCTCCGTTCCTCAGGTCTGCTAAGAAGCTGAGCCAAGTGACAGGTCTCCACAGCGATGAAAGGGACAACTTGCTTAAATATGGAGAGAAAATAGGAAATTTTTTAATGTCAGACTTTTTATCTGAACAAAACTCATTTATATTTCACCCTATGTCAGTGTGACAGGGTGACAAATGAATTCACACATGAGGACAACGATGGAGCCTTCCTTCTCCACAGTGTCAACTTGAGCCTAAAAGGTTCTGGAAGATTCTGAGACAGATTTTAATTTTGAATACACCCTCCTAAAAAGCGAGGTATAAAACTATCTTCAGTTTCTAACTTGCAAACGTGTTGACACTATCAATGCATGTATTTAACTGGTGCATAAAAGCCTTTTTCCTCAAAAGGCTGGTATTTTACTAAAATTGTCACTTTTAAAAGAAAGTTTATGGCTAAAATGCTTGTGGTTGTTTTCAGCAGGAGTGTGACTGTGCAGGGTCCCTTCACTGGAGAGCTGGGTCTTCACGCCAGTGGCTTCACAGCGTATTTCTTCTGGTGATTCAATAGTGAGCTCTTGGGAGTGATCAGCTTTTATTTTTACAGGACTGTCTTGCTTGATGTTAGAGCCCACTCTGGAGTTCACTGACCTGGGCAAACTGCCTTCTAAGAACTGCAGTTCTTGAGTCCAACCTCCTGGAAAAGGGCAGTATAAAACTCTGGCTCCAACTGCTTATTCCGATACTTGTTGACAATGTCAGTGATTTTCTGTTTCCGACGGACATGAGGTGGACTGTAGGAATCACTCTCCAGTCTCTTTCTTCTACAAATGTTTATTACTGTCTGCCTCACCAGAAAGCCTTGAAACAGAGATCAGAATAACTGTCAGTAAGGTGCCAGGTGAACTGTGTTCAGGAGACCCATTTCCTGAGTGCTCTAGTTCTTTCACTGCAATCCTTTAATTTCCCACCTCAGAAACAAACAAGACATCAAGACAAAACTACTAGAGACATTATCAGGAGACTGGAGTCAAAGTCTCCTCTCGTAGAGCCCTGTCCTCTGCAGCAGAACAACTGGTTTCCTCTTCTAATCCTGGCAGTTAGTGAAGGCTCATTTGTATCGCTAGATTAAAGCTGAAACAGATGACGATATGGTCCCCACCCCTTCTCTAAGGGCAGCAGCATGTGCAGGTACTATTAAGCAATAAAATCATTTCCTTACTTTTACTTATTTGTGCTTTATGAAAGAAAGCAAGGTATGGTGTACTCACTGACATCTTATGCTCCAGTGACCTCCTAACGTACACCCATACAGGGAGCCCTATTTAACACACACACACACACACACACACACACACACACACACACACACACCATGAAAGAAAGTTGGGGCAGGGCTTCAGTAATAAGAAGAGAAATGAGGAAATATATATGTGAATGAATGAGATTGTCAAAGAATAAAAATTAAAGGTGAGGGGAAAAGAAGAGAGCAAGGGACCTAGCCCTCCAGCACCCACAAAGCCCTTACCCAGTGCTCGCCGGCTGACTATCATCCCATCAACCAGAGGTATGACCATGTTAAATTTTCCAGTGGCTCCTTGGATTTTTATCCGGAACAATCCAGTGTTTAAAGGATGAATGAAGATTACTGGGACTTCTTTTTCAAGAGTTGTAGATCTTAGAAAAGATAAGTCTTTTTAGTTCAGACACACAAGAGACTTTCCTATGTGGTGTAAGAACACACACCAGTGCCTGGGAACCTGTTGTCAGCAAAGTCTGAGCAGAGTCTGCTCAGAACACTCTTTTTTTTTTTTTTTTTTTTAAGATTTATTTATTTATTATATATAAGTACACTGTAGCTGTCTTCTGATACACCAGAGCTGTCTTCTGATACACCAGAAGAGGGCATTGGATCTCTTTACAGATGGTTGTGAGCCACCATGTGGTTACTGGGAATTGAACTCATGACCTCTGGAAGAGCAGTTGGGTGCTCTTAACCACTGAGCCATCCCTCCAGCCCCCCAGAACACTCTTCTTGAGGGGAAGCCATGCTGCTGCAGCTGGAACCACTGGCCACAAGCACTTATTCCTGGGGTTAGGCTTTTTAAATAACAAAGAGAGTCTGAAAAATTATTCTTAGACAGCCACTTCCAAGATATGGGGCAGAACAGCCAGGCAAATGAATTACAGAGGTTTAAACATCTGGAGGCCAACTACGGGACTTTTGCTCAGACCCTTGTTGCAGGAGCAGATGTGTGGCTGTTACACTGTCAAGGCAGAGGCCAGAGTACAGTCAGGAACAGTGAAAGCCCAATTCTGGAACTCTCTATATAATTTTTTTTCACAAGACAGGGGTTGGGATAAATCTGGGAAACAGTATGCTAAGAGAATAAGGTCACATGTAAGAAAACAAATTCTTCACTGTAGCATTTATCTGAAGAACAGAAAATAAAGTCTTAGAGTACACAGTGCTTAAAGACAAAATGGAAAGGTTTTTATTAAAAGAATACAAAATTTCAGTTGTACAGATTAAGTCCTAGATGTCAACTGTCCACTGTACGGAGTAAAGCTATACTGTAATTATAGGCAGAGCAAATAGTAGTAGTGGCAGTGGCAGTGGCAGTGGCAGTGGTTGTAGTTAAATGATAGCTATACGGGTGGCAGGTGGCTTCTGAAGGTGATATGTATGTTTATGGAATATTCTGTAGTGATGGTTTCATATGTATATACCTCCAAACTTAGCAGATTTAACACACTAAATACTAAGTATGTTCAACTTTCTGTATAACAATCATACTTCAACAAAGTAAATTTTTACTTTTACTTTTTTTCTGAGAGTCTTCCTGTGTAGCCCATGCTGGTTTTTCCCTCTCTCCGTGACTGTGGAAAGCCTGGACACTGGAGAGCAGTGGACAGCTAACAGCCGTATCTGCTGGTCTAGCAAATGCTCGAACATGGAAATAAGCCATCCTGCTAGCTCTTTCTTTGACTCTTTACTTAAAAATGTTATTTTGCTTATTTTTATTTATATGAGTATTTCACCAGCATGTACACATGGGAATGTGTGCCTGGTGTCTTCAGAGGTCAGAGGAGGGTGGGGGATCCTCTGGAAATGGGGTTATAGGCAGTTGTGAGCTACCATGTGGGGGGTCTGGAAACAGCCTGTATCCTCTGCAAGAATAAGTGTTCTTAACCACTGAGTTATCTGTCTCTCCAGCTCCAGGTCCTTTCCTTTTTGCCTTTTTTTCCCCTCTTTTCTTTTTTTCGGGGCTGGGAACGAACCCAGGGCCTTGCACTTGCTAGGTCCTTTTTGCCTTTAACCACTGTTCATTCTAAATATTTCATTGAGTTGTAACCAACAGATAAAAACAGACATGCTGATAACCCCATGCAAGGAAGAGAACATACCTCAGAGAAGTGCTACTATTTGCAGTAGTTTCCACACCAGTGCTGATCTCTGTCATCAGATCTGAGAGCGGAAAGTTTTCTGGAAGAAAACAGTTCAGTTACACCCACCTCGTTTCCCCACATTCAGAGAAGTACAGAGTCTGTGCTACACCACAGTGCAAAGTCCCATGACTCCCAGCAAAGACAATGTCTTTCACAATCTGCTTTGGCTGAGCTCGCCTAAAGCAGAGGAGCTTTTGGAGAATCTCATCTGTCACTGTGAGGGCTTGGTCACAAGCAGCCATGACACTTTCTTATGAACTCTGAGATGGACAGGGTTCTAGGCTAAGCATGTACTTCTGAGGTTCCAACATTGCTTACACAAAACCCCAAGAAACTTATCCATGACAGAACTTTTAAGGACAAAGGAAGCTATTGTACACAAATGAGATCACCTGTGCACACAGAAAAGTTGGCCCAGAGCTCCGGGTCGTACTAGGAACACCGAGAGAACAACAGAACAGCTCACAACTAGAAATGAGGACCACAAGTACACCCAGTTAACAGGCTTCGTGAAACTGAATGGAGGCTGGGATAGGAACCCAGGCTTATGAACATCAAACCGCCACATCCACCCTTTCCAGACCCGTGGCAAGTCGCTGTCTCCTTAGCATTTCACTGAGAAAAACCCTTTTCTCATACAGTACCTATATCATCATAGCGTTCCACCCAGACTACAGACACTCTTGTCTCAGGTCCGAGGGGGGGCACAGGGCGACCCTGAGGCAGCTTCTTCATTCTGGAACTGGGACTGAGCTACATGAAGAGAAGAGCAGAAAGAATGATTTTTATTGTTGTTATTGTTGTTTTAAATGACCTGACTGGACATTTATCAAGATGATTAGTGATGTGTTTATGTTACCAAAGTCACTTTGGGAAGAAAGTGTGAAATAAATTTGCCAAATAGTTCTTCAGTATCTCTGCTTAGAAGCTTGAAATACCACCACTTTGTCTGGAGATCTTAGTCTCTAAAATGCAACACTGGGAAGTTATTCCCAGCTTCTAGATAGGTGTTCCAATAGTAATTTATATCTAATTGCCCTCATGCTGTCTGCAAAATAGACAAGAGTTCCCTGGTCTTTAGAAAAAGCTCATACACACTTATCTTCTCTGCCACTCAACCGGCTTGTTTTTAATGAACTATTTTTGGTATGTGTCTTTAAATCATTATTTATATAAGGGTGCACTTCTTACTATGCTTGAAATTTCACTGTTTAACCATTCCTCAGTTAGTGGCCATTAGGATTATTTGTCTTATTTTATCTGTGTATGTTCATGTGTGGGTGCCCAAGGAGGGCCGGAAGAGGGCACAGGATCCCCTGGAGCTGGGGTGATAGGTAGTTGTGAGGTACCCAACAGAGATGTTGGGAACCAAACAGTAATTGCTTTGTTTGACCACTAAGCCATCTCTCTAGGCCCTCTTCAGGGCTTTTATCATGAAGGGATTCAGATCTTGTCATAAAACCTTCAAATCAATTGAGATGATCATCTGGTATCTATCCTAGAGAAAACATGTGGTATATTACTACATTTATTGATGATTTCTTTCAGGTTTTTTTTTTAAAGATTTATTCATTTTACTTATATGAGTACAATGTAGCTATCTTCAGACACACCAGAAGAGGGCATCAGCTCCCATTACAGATGGTTGTGAGCCACCATGTGGTTGCTGGGAATTGAACTCAGGACCTCTGGAAGAGCGGTCAGTGCTCTTAACGGCTGAGCCGTCTCTCTAGCCCCTTACTGATGATTTCTGTATTTGAACCTAGCTAAATCTCTAGAATAAAGACAACTTGATCGTGATCTTTTCAATACTCTTGATTTCAACATGCAAATATTTAGTTGAGAATTTTTACAGTTACGTAGCTTGATCTATAATCTTCTTTTTGTTATGTCTGTATCTTGTTTTGGTACTGGACATTGGTTTCAGAAAAACCCAAAAGTGCCTCATCCTTTTCCTGTGGTAGCCCTTTGGAAGTCAGCAGAACTCAGCAGTCAAGCTCAGTATTTTTTAGGAAATCTCTCTCTCTCTCTCTCTCTCTCTCTCTCCCTCTCTCTCTCTCTCTCTCTCTCTCTCCCCTCCCCTCCTTCCCTCCCTCTCTCTCTGTTCTTTGTCTTTTCTTTCCTTAAATAAGTACTTCAACAGTGTTGCTTGTTATAAATATATTAAAATGATATCACTTTGATTTAATTTTGATATGCCTCTATACCCAGAAAATTGTCCATGTTTTCTAGATTTTCTGTGTAATATGTATTTTTAAGGCATGTCCTGATAATTTTCTGAATTTCATTTTTTTTAATTCTTTGTTTTCTTTTCGGTTGGTCTTAGAATGGTGTTTTCTTACTTCTCCCTTGCTTAACTAAAAGGGTTTGCTTGCTTCTATATCCTCACAGATTTATTTCGATTCCTATTTAGTCCAAAGGACTCCTTTTGTTATCTCTATGGAGCTAGCCTAGTGGTCATGAGTTCTTTTAGCCATATCACAGAAACCTTCTTTTTCAATTATGATCGATTTGCTGAGGGGAGTAGTCTGGATTTACAAGGGCCTTACAAAATACGTTATCTCTCAGTTTTAAGGTTTTAAAAGTTTCTGTTGAGGATGAAACGGGTCAGCTGGGGGAAAAAAAGAGGCCATGAATTTGAAAAAGAGAGCAAGAAGAGGTATATGGGAAGATTTGGAGGGAGGAAAGAAAAGGGAGAAATGACCTAACTATGTTATAATCTCAAAAATAAAAAACAAAATCTGTAAAAAAAAATTCTGGGGGCTGGGGATTTAGCTCAGCGGTAGAGCGCTTACCTAGGAAGCACAAGGCCCTGGGTTCGGTCCCCAGCTCCGAAAAAAAGAAAAAAAAAAAAAAAAAAAAAATTCTGTTGAAGAAATTTTCTCTCATGTATCTGCCTTTATACATGACTTGGTGTTTTTCTTGATGCTTTCAATATTTTCTTTGTGTGTGTACACATGCATGTTTCATTTGTGTGCACGTGTGAAGACCAGAGTCAACCGTGGGTGCTGTTCCTCTGGTGCTGTCCACGCTCTATTATAAAGACAGGTTTTTAGACAAGTCAAGTGCAGTAGTGAGAAGGGGACATGTGTAACTGACTGTGAACCACCAACTGGGATTGACTCGTTACCTTCAACCAGCCAAGACAGGGTCTTACATTGACGTGGAACTCACAAAGTAGGCTAGCAGGCATGCCAGTGAGCCTGAGAACTGCCTTTCTCCCCAGTGCTGGAACTGCAAGCACATGCCATTCCTAGACTGTAACATGGATGGTTCATTGCACTCAGTGCTCTAGGCACAACTGTGTCCACTGAGCCGCCTTCCTAGCCCAGCCTGTTTTCTTTCTTTGGTGTAGTGATTTAGTCGTGCTGGGATGTGGGGGTTCTTCTCTACTCTCACATTCTATGTGCTTCCTGTATCAGAATTGGCATCTTTCCCCCTAGTTTTGGGAAATGGTCTGATTTTACTGAAATGGTAAAGTCAGTCTTTAGGATGAATTTATCAAGTCTTTCTGTCTTTAGAATGAAAATTCTGTTTCCCTATGCCCAGAATTCTTGGATCTGGCCTCCACAGTATCACAAACATCTTGAAAGTACTGCTCTTGTTTTCTTACTAACTTAGTCTTTGTCCATGTTCAATTGTCCCAACTTCCCTACCTCGTTTTCAAATTCTGATATGCTCTCCTCCCCGATCACTCACTTCTATTCATGAGGTTTCCCATGAACCTTCCATTCAACTTACTGTCTTTCAATTCCTGAACTTCAATTTGCTTGTTCTTCAGTATTTCTCATTATTGAGTTGCTCTTTCATAGCCTGTATTGACTGTCTTAATTTAAAGTTTTTACATTTTTTTATGTACATGCTACATACAGCATGTATGTTGAGGACAGAGGACGACTTGTAGAAACAGTTTTTCTTTTTTCACCATGTAAGTTGCAGTAATCAAACTCAGGTTGTCAGGTGTGATGACAAATATTCTTACCCTGTGCCATGTCACTGTGCCATGTCACTGTGCCATGTCACTGGCTCCCGTATGAGCTTTCTCATTTCATTCAGCTCTCTTCTGTTTGTTTGTTCTCCTGTTTTCTCAGAATTCATTCAGGAATTTGTGTCTTTCTTATATATTTATTTGTTTGTTTGTTTTCTTCCCCTCTCTAAGACAGGGTCTCACTGTGCATTCCTGGCAGAGCATGAATTCACTGAGATCTGCCTCCTCTGCCTCCCGAGTGCTGGGGTTAAGGAGGGCACCGCCATACTCAGCATCTTTGAATATACTTGCAGTCATTTTCAAAGTTCTTTAGGATTTCACATGATTCTCTCTTACCATAGACCATTACTAAGGGATTAGTGACTTTCTTCTTCTTCTTCTTCTTTTTTCTTTTCTTTTCTTTTTTTTGGAGCTCGGGACCGAACCCAGGGCCTTGCGCTTGTTAGGCAAGTGCTCTACCACTGAGCTAAATCCCCAACCCCCTGAGCCAAATCCCCAGCCCCAACTTTCTTCTTCTTTTATGACAAAGTCTCACTGCACCCTGGCTGGCGAGGAACTGACAGAGCTCTGCTGTCAGTGCTAGATTCAAAGTACTGTCCACATGCCCTGCCTGGATTAGTGATTTTTGGAGGATTTAGGCTGCCTTGGTTTTCCACATTACTTGTGATTTTTCACTGGGATTTGTACATCTCTGGTGAGGTTACTGGTTGAATTTATTTTTAGTTTTAGCTTTAAAAAAAATGTTATTCTTTCGGAGGGAGTGTTTTCAGGGTAAGCTACAGAGAGGGATACAGTTTTCATCTGCTAACTAGTGATCAGTACACTAAGTACAATTCCCAGTACTCACTTGGAATTAGACCTGAAAGACAGACAAAGGGTAGACCCGTGAAAATTTAGCAATTGGGTGTTTGTCTGTTTGTTTTAAAAATACAATGAAAGCTCTGTAGAGATGGCTGGCTCACTGGCATTTGATACTTTTGCAAAGGACCTGATTTGATTTGCGGAATCTTACTATACCATCTGGAGCTCCAATTCCAGGAGTCTTAATACTTTCTTCTGGCCTCCTTAGGCACTGGCAGGCACGCATGTGACACATAAATACATACATAAGAAAAACACTGATAGACAGAAAATAAAAATAAGTCTTAAAAGGGGGGAGGGGTGGCAATCACAGCATGTAGAATATTTCCAGCTCTTGAAAGGCTGAAACACAAAGATCCTGAAACACTGGCCAGCCAATATTCTTTGAGAGAAAAAAATATTAAAGAAAAAAAATGGAATATAAAAAGGGAAACTATTTTATACCGGATAAGAAGAGAGCCAGATAGAGTTGGCTGGCTAACTGAAAGATGAAAAACTGTGAAAGGAGAATAGCTGGGTAGGTATAGAGTATGAAAGCTACTGGCCTGTGTTTTATCTACTTTTAAGACAGGGTCTTATGGCCTCAACCTTACTATAGCTCAGGTTGACCCAGAATTCCTGATTCTTGTGCTTCTACCACTCAAGTGCAAGAATTATCGGTATGTGCTACAATGCCTGGCTCCACCAATCAGCTTTAAGTTTATTTGCAAGGTTAGCAGGACCATGTGAATGTCCCTTAGCAAACTGGCACTCTGAACCATACCACTTGCATGACACATAGCAGAACTATGCTAATAACCTAAACAGAGCACCTGTGCAGCAGGAGAATATCATACTTAGGCTGAATTTTAAAATTAAAACTACTTTATTAAGATAGAAATGGGTATATCAAATATACTGCCAAATGACTAGAGCCCCACAACAAGCCCTCAGATTATTTCTATCTGGATCATAGAAACTGATTAAAAGATTCCTCTCAAAGGAATCCAAGCATACCCAGAAACTGCTCTCTTAGCAGAGCAGTGTTTAATATGCCACACTCTTTATCTCTGAACTGCAGGGCAGGCTTACAGAGCCTGTGTTTAGGTCAGATTTCTGAACATCACCTACATTTTGACTGGCTTAAAGTAATTTTAATTATATCCACAAATTCCCATTGCCATAAAATATACATAATCATGGGGTACGCCATCATAGTCACAGGTCTTATCATACGCATGAGGAAGACAATAAAAAAGCAAGGGTCACTGGGAGTCATCTTCAAACCTTGGTCAACACGGTGGCACTCTTTCCTGCAGTCCTGCTATGCTCACTTAATGATTCCAATGGACTTAAACAGATTCCTTAACGTTTCCTATATACATAGTCATGCCACTGGCAAATACAGCTTTATTCTTTGCTTCCCAATTTCTGTGTATTTTACTTTTTTCCTTGCCTTATTTTTCAATTGGACCCCCATTTCTCTAAGAAGAGGCAGAAGAAAGAGCAAACATCTTGGCACTCTCTTTCACCTTAGAGGAAAGTGTTCAAAACAGTGCATAGCATGTAGACAGGACACTGGCTGCTTTATGGTGTTCGAGGCTCACTTCTGTTTAGGGTTTGCTGGCTTTCTCCTCACCAGCAAGTGTTAAACTTTAGGGTTGGTTTTTTTTTTGTTTTTTTTTCCCCCTGTCTGAAAAGAATATGTGATTAAAAAAACAAGATGCTTTAAGAGCTGTCATTCTCTGGGTATAAAAGAATAACTATGTTAACATTCAGAATTATGAGAATCAAGATAACGTCTGCACTCTGCATTCCTTTCAAACCATGTTCTGTGAGGCCTTTTAACCTCATGAAGTTTAAACTCAGTCCACATTTAGGAGTCATATAACTTGGTATTTTTACCAAATTAAGCATGTACCTATGCTAAAAATAATCTTTATAGCTATAGCTAGGGATGCCGCTGAGGCAGGAGAACAGGGCTCAAGGCTTGCCTGTGCTGCAGAATGTGTTCTAGTCAGCCAGGGCAACTTAGTGAGATCCTGTCTCAACTAAAAATAAAGAGGAGTGCTGATATAGTGAGGAAACATTTGGCTAACACGAGTGAGTCTCTAAGCTTAATTCCCCCAGTACTGGGGACAGAGAGGAGAGGGAGTAGTAATTTTTACTGTAGAAGGAACCAAACTACAATCATATATAAGAATGACTGTGGCTGGGTTTACACTTTGTCGTTTTTATTATTTGTTCTAAATCAATCTTCCCATTCTTACAGTATTCTCATGTACTCTTGTTATCACTTACTTGGTCATTTTTCAATAAAGACTAAAGGGGAAACACAGTAAAGAAAGAGCATCCACTAATAAGAAATATACAAGCAAAAGCCTCTCCTATGCAGTAGGAGCCACGTGCCACACTCCACAGATGTAACTATGCTCAGCAGCCTCCTTACCCACAGGGGCACACTTAAAAGATTTTGAAACCAGTCACTACCCAATCCTATAGTATTCTTTTTCAAGTGCACAACTACAAGGAAAAAAAAAACCAACAAAACACCCTTGAAATAAATGTCTTAACAACAGCAATAAAACAGGACAATTTACAATGTACTTTAATAAAAGCCTATGTAAACTTGTCTCTTCCCTCAAGAACCCTTTCCATGCTGCATTCATTCCTCTTCCTGGGATGATGTAATGTGAAGCGATGCCTCACGAAAGACACAGTAAAGCACTGTGACAACGTAGGCATCACAGCTCTATATTTCATGACACAAACCAATAAAGTGAGTATGGGGCAGCACACACAGTACACTGACAGACACTGAACAAAAGGACGATCAACATTCTAGGTTGGAAGAGGCAGCTTTTCCAAGCTTTCTAGGATGTTACAGTATTTTAAACTTACTTATTGCTTATGTCTGCAATTTTCCTTTTAGTGTTTTTAGATCAGAGTTGAATCTGGGTCACAAAATGGCTGAAAGCAAAGCAATAGCCAAGGGAGAGCTGCAGTCCTTAGAGCCTCCGGAATCTGTCACCATTATACAGTCAGTTCTTAGCTGAATGATGGGAAAGTCTGCTCAGTGGATATTATTAAGGACAAAGAAAAGCCTCCACTTAAACAGGAGTGAGCAAGAGAACCAACCATGGCATCAGAATGTTAAAACAAGGAAAACGATGTCTCAGAACCAACTATTTATCATAGATTAGAAAATGAAAAACGGGCTGGAGAGATGGCTCAGTGGTTAAGAGCACTGACTGTTCTTCCAGAGGTCCTGAGTTCAAATCCCAGCAACCACATTTGTAATCCCAGCTCAACCATCTGTAATGAGATCTGATGCCCTCTTCTGGTGTGCTGGAAGACAGCTACAGTGTACTCATATATAATAAACAAATAAATCTTTAAAAAAAAAAGAAAAATGAAAAAATTCAGTAATTCATTTTAAAACACTTAAGTTAATGAATCAGTATTCTTGCTATACTTATACCCCTGCTTTGAAAAAACTAAGAAACTTTCAGATGTGATTCTACAACTACTGTCACTTCACAAAGTTTTCAGCAAGTCAATAAAACAACTTACCCTCTGTGAGGAATTAAGACTGTCTGTGTGATTGGGGACCAACTCAAGCGTCAGGGGTGGCTGCTTCAGAATTCCCGGCATAAGATCCATATTTGAGTCACTATCTTGGTCTGAGATGTTACTTTCCAATGAATCAGCTACAAGGTAAAGAAAAAAGATTATAGAACCCGCTACTTTTCTGGAGCAGAAGTCTAACTACCCTAAGTAACTTAAACAAAGCACCGTGTCCACAGCAAGTCCAACAGACATCCTGTGAAGGAGCAGGGGACCTTATTACAGAATTAGCTGCTCATAGAGGTCTTTGCAGAATACTCTTCTTTGCATCTTATTTATAACTTGAAAAAAATGTAAAAGGTTGGGGCTGGAAAGACAGCTCAGCAGCTTAGAGCAATGGCTGCTATTGTAGGGGACCACACACATGGTGGCTTATAACCATCTGTAACTTCAGTTCCAGGGAATCCCCTGCCCTCTTCTAGCCTTCATTGGCACCAACGGCATGCATGTCATGCACACACATATCTGCAAGCAAAATATTCATACATCTAAGAGAAACACTTTAAATTTTTTAAAAGCCATAAATTTATTGGCTGGATTTGTCTTGTGCACTATAGTTTGTCATCTCCTGCTCTACAGAATAACTGAGGTAAGACCAGAAATAAATTCAAAGCTATCTGTTATTTTTTGAATTATTTATATTATATATTCAATCAAAAAACCCATTCTAAGTAGACATTGAGACACCCAAAGGACCTAGTCTGAATTTAAAGAACAATTTGGTAGCAGTAAAAGCTAAACAAATGAGCAAAACCCCCAGAAAAATACAAACATTTGGGGTTGGGGATTTAGCTCAGTGGTAGAGCGCTTGCCTAGCAAGCCAAGGCCCTGGGTTCAGTCCCCAGCTCCGGAAAAAAAAAAGAAAAGAAAAAAATACAAACATTTATTTTATGTAAACAAATGGTTTGGCAGCCCGTGTGTAAACGCATTACATATATGCTTGGTACCCAAGAAAGTCATAAAAGGGCACTGGATTCAGGGCACTGGAGTTACAGATGGTTGTAGGCTACCATGTAGGTATAGGAAGTCGAACCTGGATCATCTGGAAGAGTAACAAATACTCTAAACCAGAGCCGTCCTTCTGGCCCCAGAATATAAATACCAACAGAGGTTGAGTCAGAGCATGCAATGGAAGTGGCATTAGACATATATCATGATCGTAGGCTAAGACTCAATTGTGGGAACCACGGTGTGAGCCAAAAGGCTCTAGGTCTGGGAAGACTTGCTAGTGCAGGTTTACTCAACCAGAGAAACCAGGCAGGCACTCGACCTACAGAGACAGCTGGGCCTTAATTTCTGGAACAAGGAGGCAGACCAGAGCTTTGAAGGGAAGGCAAATAAATACTATGATACTGACCATGTAAGGTTCATTCTACTAGAAACAAAAATAATACAGAGCGTGAAAAACATAGGCACCTACAGTGTAATAGGGGCGAGTACAAAGGTAGGGAAGCTACTAAGCTATACATAGCAAATGTATTTACTCTGGAGATGAGGCCATCAAGTGTGATGTATCATATCTCACACTTATGAAGGTGATTTTTCCACTTACTGTCTACCCAGACAAAAAATGAGATTAATCTGCAAAAGACCAATATTTTTCAAATGTATTTGTGTGTGGGGGGTGTGCACACCTATAAAAGGCTGTGGGATCTAGAACTAGAGTTATAGGTGATTGAGCCACTCAGCATGGGTGCTCAGAACTGAAGCTGGGTCTTCTGGGAGAACAAGTGGTCTTAACTGCTGAACCAACTCTCCAGGCCACACCAATATTTTAAGCAAAATAAGCTCGTGAGTTTAGATTAAGAAAGAGTATTCATACTCAATCTGCAAACACAGTGCCATCTTTTCTGGGCTGCTCAAGATTTTCTGCCTATGTCTACAGGTGAGCATGGTGGCACCCTAAGAGCCTCTAGCTCTAGGTTTATATCGGGTTCTCGCATCTAAAGGAAGGCTTTACTCACCATTGTGAAAGAATGACCACAGCCTGTACACAGTTATGCTAGATGAAAAGACAAATCTAGGGTTGAAGTGGGATTTTACTCAAAGATTCATTAGATGAGCACATAAAGAAAAAAAATTATGTCAAATGCTGGAAATTGGATCAAACTGGAGATCAGTGTCCAATAAAATGACCATGAAAGACAAACCTCTCATTTTTTCATATATGCAATCTAGATATACATAAAATATCTGATAAGAAGGAAGAAGGGAGAGGAATAAGCCTGACATGAAAGGGAACAACTGGAGCAGGGAAGATCATAGGTAAGCTAGAGCATGTTTTCTTTCATGCTGAATTTCAATTTAACAATGTATGTACAGAGGGGTATGCAAAAGGCTAGTGGAGAAATATAGACACAGTACAACATATACACATGAAAATGCGATAGCCAAAAAAAGGGAGGGCAGAATTAACATTACCCCACTTCTCTTTTAAGTATGTCCTGCTGTGTTTTCAATATGAAACTGCCTTCACAGGCTCCTACTTTGAGCACTTCTTCTTTAGCTGGTGGCACTACTCTGGGGATCTGGGGAGCCTTAGTGGGTAGAGCCTGGCAAGGGAGACAAGGCACTGGGAAAGGTCCTTTGAAGTAAATACCTAGCCATTGATTCTGACCCTGGCATCCACTTTCTTGTCTGCCACGGTGAGAAGTCACTGCCATATGCTACCACAGCTATGGACTAGGCATTCTGCCATGGCATTATTACAATGAGGATGAAAACTTCTAAAACCATCAACCAAAACAGACCTTTCATCTCTATTTCTGTCAGATATTTTGGTAACCGACACTGTCTAGTTTTGTCAACTTGACATACCTGGGAAGAGGGAGCCTCAAATGAAGGCCTGTGGGTATGTCTTTCGGGCTATTTTTTAACTACTAATTGATGCAGGAGAGCCCAACCCACTGTGAATGTTACTACTTCACAGATAGGCCAGGGCCCTCTAACAAATGTAGCTGAACAGGAGCCTGGGACTGAGTAGTAAGCAGTGCCCCTTGATGGTTTCTGCTAATTTAGCTTCTGACTCCAGGTTCCTGCTTGAGCGCCTGCCCTTGCTCTCCTTGATGATAGACTTTAACCTTTAAGGCGTATTAAACCTTTTCCATCCCAAGCTGGACTTGGTGTTATATCATAGCCATAGAAAGCAAACTGGGTCAAACACAAAAGTAACTATTAAAGAAAACTGGTACCAAGGAAGTGGAGTTGCTTCTGTGACCATACTCAACCATGTGTTTATAGGCCGTCAGAACTGATCAGCAGGGGGATGTGTGGAGATGTAGGCCAGAGAAGCTCTAGAATGCTGTAAGCAGAGCTTAATGGGCAGTTCTAGTAGGACCAGAAATGCCAACAGAGATTCAGACAGTAAAGACTACTCATTGAGTTTCAGACAATGATTTTACTAGGGACTGACAAAGAATTTATCAAAAGAATTCTGGCAAAGAATTTATCTACATTTTATCTGTGTTTTAAAAAACTCAACTAGGGGGGTTGGGGATTTAGCTCAGTGGTAGAGTGCTTGCCTAGGAAGCGCAAGGCCCTGGGTTCTGTCCCCAGCTCCGGAAAAAAAAGAACCAAAAAAAAAAAAAAAAAAAAACCTCAACGAGGCTGACATTAAATAAAAGGACTAAGCTGGGCATGGTGGTATATGTCTTTAATCCCAGCACTCAAGACGTAGAGGCAGGTGGATCTCTGTGAGTCTGAGGTCAGCCTGGTCTACAGAGTGAGTTCTGCCACAGTCAGAGCTATAAAGAAACCCATATCAAAACTCCTCCCACCCTCTACCAAAAAGAAAAAAAGCCTGTGAGGCAGGTAGTGTGTCATGGGGTGGAAACTTTGCAAGAAAGCTCAGAGAAGGCTGTGTGTGAAGATGTTAACGATGAAACCAAAGTTGTGATGGAGATTACAACGTGTCAGAGACGTTAGGCCCTACTGTCAAAGCAAGCTGTAGGTGGAGTGGAATTAAACCAAGATGGACCTGACAGTGCATTACAACTCCAAAAGGCACAGGGACAGGATGTTCAGGTCTGTTATGAGTTCATATCACATAACAATGTTCCCAGATTGCCAGAGACACAGTTACAGAATAACATTTGGATTTCCGGGTTTTAGTTTTGCTTCAGTCCCATCTTTCTTAGCTATTTTCTTACTCCCTGGTTTTGGAAAGTAAATGCTTTACTCTGTGCCATTCTGTATCAGATGTTTTTGACTTTCTTTTTATTTGACAGGGGCTTGCAGGTGACAGCTATCTTGAGTCTGAGAGAGAGACTTGGCAGTTTTGAACGCTGTGGAAACTGTTAAGAGTTGTGGCAACTCTTTGAGAGTTGGACTGATGAATTATGTATTATGAGACAGCTTCAAGCCACTGGGGCTAGATACAGAGTATTAAAGTTGTATCTGAGAAATTCCTTATAGGTTCATATTTTAAGTACTTCTTTCCTTTCCAGTTATTGGTGCTATGGGTAGACCATAAAAGCTTTAGGAAGTGGTACAGATAGCAGAAATAGGTCACTGGGAAGTGACCTTTGAGGTTGAGGCCTGACTGCTGGTTCTGGCCCTGGTTCCGGCCCTGGTTCCCACTTCCTAGCTTGCCGTGATGTAAGAAGCTGTCTAGGTTCCCACTACCAGGGACTATGCCACTCCACCACGTCTATTCCATCATGATGGCCTGAAACTTCTGAAACTATGTTTTAGAATAAACTAGTAATAGAACCAGAAAAGTAACTCACACACTACAGAAAGCTAAGTGATGACCAGACTTCACAGTGTGCATATTTACAGTTATAGCAGCTTTGCTTAGAAGCTAAATAATGCCTCTGGTACTTCAAAATCTCCTCCAATGCATAACAACACACCAAGTAGTGAACAGATGGTAAAACAGCACTGTGCAAAACATGTTCTTACTCAATGACTCCACAGGAGAAGGAACCACAAAAGCTATTTCCGTTAGGGCATCAGCATAATACAGCACCTTCTTCTGCCCATTGAAAATGCTAGCCCCAACGTCTTCAGAGGAAGTTACTTCATCTACGAATAAGAAACAACATATCACTACTTCAGAAAGTTGGGCACATCCATCTTCTTGTTCATGAAATCTAGCCACTTTACAAAGCAATAACATTTTTAACAAGAACCAATTTGTAGGTGAGAAGAACAAATCATGAGTGTTGACTAAGTGTCCTTATGGTAATTTTGGATCATAATTCCCCAGTTTGTAAAATATTCTAGAGTAGACTACTGCTCCTCAGCTGAGCTGCTCTCCCTTCTCTGACGGTCAGTGATGTAAAAACATACAAAGGAAGCATCTGCTCTACACCAGAAAGAATGAATTAAAACACCCCTAACTACTCCAAGTCTCAGTTAAAATGCACATTCAAAACCAATGTGATATAAAAGATCAGGACCTTCACAGGATGTTGCACAGATTTCCAGGAAAGGAAATATATAAAAACATGCTTACTTTCCTATCATTTTACCTAACATTACAAGACTTCATGCTGGTAAAGATGTTGTACATAAGAAGTTTAGAGCAGAGGTTCACACACGTTTTCTGCAAAGAACCAGATGTTAATCCTTGATGCTCTGCAGGCAGTATGTCTCTGCTACAACTATCCACTTCTAGCACTGTAGGACCAGAGCAATTATATACAACATAAATGGAGTATGGCTAAGTTCCAGTAACATTCTACTTACAAAACTAGACATGGGCCCCAGCTGAAACTCTAGGGAGGCACCCGCATCTATTATGGTCACTGCTCTAACATCTACTCTGCCTGTCTCTACTGTAGGGCAGGCCTGAAGATAAGCATAGGTGGACTAACTCTAAATACATCCTCTTTATCAGAGTCAGGGTTTAGGGAGAAAAGCGACTCCGGCCCAGCTACTTCTCTTCTTCTGGCTAGTGTGGTGCAAAGTTTGAACCAGCCTTTCTTTCCTCTGAGAGAAGGCAAGTAGGCAGAAAGCAAGAATGCAGAGAACAGATCTAAAAGAAAACTGCAAAAAAAGTAAGGGTGCTGATGACGCACACACACACACAAAAAAAACTTAACCACTCTGGAATGTTCCATAGGAGAAATAAATGATCTTCAAAATTTAGGCCGGGGCCAGTGGCATTGGTTTAGTGGGTAAAAGTGCTTGCAAGGCCTGAAAAAGGCCTTAATTCCTACACTCCATGTGAAGGTGGAAGGGGAGAATTGTCCTCTGTACCTACATGTGTAGTGTGCTATGCACACACCTGCCACATACACACATGTATTGTACATATACATACACTTTTTCTTTTAAGACAAGGTCTTACTATGTATCCCTGGCTAACTCTCTATACCAATGAGCTAGGCTTGAACTCAGAAATCCACTTGCTTCTGCCTCCCAAATGCTGGGATTAAAGATATGAGCAACCACACATAGCCAATAATAATACATACAAAATTAATAAAAATCTCAGTCAGTTTCATTCAGAGTTTCTGTTTCTTAAAACCATAAGCACTTAAAAGACTTATTTATAAAGTGGTATAGAAAAAAATCTATTCAGTGGTAGAGTTTACCTAGCACATGTAAGGCCATAAAGTTCAATTCCCAGCACCATATATACAAAAACTCCACTATGCTCGATGGCATATTTATAAAAGTGAAAACTGTGCATATCTTTTATCAATTCTGCTTACAGAAACTTAAGGTTTACATATAATCCAGCATATGTTTCATGGGTACATAGAAATTAAAATTATGGTATATCCCAAAATATTTTCTTCCAACTTGAGTAAAAATTAGAAACTAGAGGTCAGGTCACACCGGTGCTGAAGGAACTGTAAGACAGCATGGTCTTGAGCTGAGAATAACCTCAGACCTCAGGAGCCCAGAACACTTAGACTCTGCCTCCAGCTCTAATCTGTGCCGCTCTTTGTTATTCTAGTTATTCTCAGGTGTGTGGAGATGGGGACGAGCCGAGACAGATGACTATCAAAGAGTCTTGTTTCTAGCACCTGGGAGCACAGGTTAGCCTGATACACAAGGTGATCTCTGAGTTCAAAGCCATCCTGCTTCACATAACAAGTTCCAGGACAGCCAGAGCTGTTACACAGAGAAACCCTGTCTTGAAACACGCTCCCCAACCAAAACAGGGAAAAAAAAAAAAAGAAGAAGAAAGAAGAAAGAAACTGTTGTTTATTAGATAGATTAAAAGTATTTTTACAGGAAGCTGTATTTGTTTTTTCACGTACAAAAAGCAACACAGCACAGTAATGATTAAGTAGTTAATTTTGTATTGGCTTACTCTATCATTACATCTTTCACACACACACGGGAAACATCTATAAAACTAGACAAACTAGGGGTGGCAAGATGGTTCTGTAGGTAAAGGCTCTTGCCTCCAAGCCCAGGGACCTGAGTTTCCACCTGCACTCATACAGTGCAAAGAGTGAACACTCCCCAGGCTGCCCTCTACATCCACGGGCACATACATATCCCTCCTTCCTCAAACCTCCCACACAAAATACATAAATTAAAAAAAGAAAGAAAATATACAAACCCCAACATGACCCCAAAAAGATTAGCATTGAGGAAAGGAGACCTCCCCTTGAGATCATCTGTTTAAAACACTAAAGGTTCACAGGAAAGGGGAAGGAGGGGCAAGAATGACCAAACAAGAAAACAGCAAACAGCTATTCCAAGCTTTACCTTGTTCAGACCCTTCACCATCATCACAACTATTAATTGACCAACTGGTGGACACATGTCCCGTCCAACCGGGGTGTCTCCCCACATCTACTGACCAGCCCAGGGAGAGCAAAAATTCTAGGAAATGTGGCTGAACATTTCTGGAAGACTCCACATTCTTTAAAATCTGAAATACACAGCAAGCATGAGTTATGAAGGGAATACAAGGATATACTAAAATAAACACACCTGAAGACTGATGAATTTTGAAGCTTCTGACAAATCAAGGTCCAGAGTTGAGCATGAATTTAGGAATGTATCACCATAGTGAAAAATGCATGTTCTAGAGTTGGCTGGTTGGCTGGCTGGCCCTTGCCTCTGGTGCAAAGTGGGGTTAATGATGGTTGAAGACCATAGGGCATGATTTAAACAAAATCCTAAACTCTCCCTCTGGCCAAACAATTACTGAGCCAGACCTGTTTGATGAGATGTTAAACAGGGGTGTGCTCACAGTCTTGACAAATGTATAAAACTACAAGCCTAGTACAAATCATTAAAGATTAGGTATAATTAATAAATAAACATGAAAACACCCTTTCCTTAGTGCAAAGGAGAGAATATAGGCAGTATAGAAAAACAAAGTAACCAGAAGTTTCTCTCTTCTTCAATTGTCCACAGAGAAGACAAACCCTCATTTTAAACAGTAGTTTTGGGGGCTGGCGAAATGGCTCAGTGGTAAGGGAGCTTGTTACTAAACCTGATAGCGTGAATTTGATCCCAGAATCCCACACATAACAGTGGAAGGAGAGAACCGACTCTCACCAGTTGCCCTCTGACCTCCACTTACATACCATGGTGTGTGGATGAGTACAAGCATACGAACAGATATGAAAACATGGGAAATTTTTAAGCAATCATTCTCCCCTGGAGGCCATTTTGACCTACAGGTGACAGTAAGTCTGGAGATATTTTGGCTGTCACAGTATGATGGTCAGTATTTACTGTCAACCTGACACGACCTGGGACTGTCTAGATGAGGGTATCTATGGGCATGTCCGTGAGGGTTCTTTCTTTTCCTTCTTTCTTTCCCCACCTCCTCCCCTCCCTCTCCCCCTGCCTTTCTCTTCTGTCGCCCATCCATCCGTCTGTCCGTCCATCTTCTCACTTTATAGCCCTGGCTGTCCTGGAATTCACTATGTAGATCAGGCTAGCTTTGAACTCACAAGTGATCTGTCTGCTTCTGCCTCCTGAGTGCCGGGATTACAGGTGTGCATCACCATCCCCCAATAAGGCATTTTCTCAACTGGGTTAACTGAGGTGGGAAGAACCACCTTGAATGCAGGCAGGTCAATTCATGGGCTCAGTTCTGGACTGATGATGTAAAGAAGAAGGAAAGGGAGTTGAATACAAGCCTGCATGCTCTCCTGAGTATGGGGTGTGATGTGAGCAGCTCCTCATAGCTCCTGCCTGGTTTCCCTGACATAAGGGATCTGGAATGATAAACTAAATAAGCCCTTTCCCTACCTTGGTTCTGTCAGAGTATCTTATCACAGTAACTGGAAAAGAAACTAAGACACAGTGATAGAAAAATTATGCTGCTCAGTGGTCTGAAATACACCGGGTAGCTCCCACAACAAAGAAACAGCTGCTCTTAACCACTCAGTTCTACAGGAAGGAAAATATGGAATTCCTTTCCAAATGGAAACAAAAAGGAGGCAGGGACAGTGTGCCAAAACCATATGGAGAACTTTCTAAAAATAAGACTCTCTTAGCTTGCCCCAGGCCTACAGTGTTAGCAAAAGCAAAATCTTAAAAATCATGATTTTAAAAGCTCCACTCAAATGAGTGAAGCAGCCAGTCTATAAATCTCTAGTCATTTATGTGATGTTATTTGATGGCAATACCCTGCATGCCTGAAAAAAAAAAGGAAGTTACAGCTATCAGTCTCTAGAAGTATATTTGTTTTGTCCACCCATAGCTCTCAAGTTCTTTTTAAACATTATTTATTTGGCTGTCTTTCTAACATGTGAGAGACAGCCAGAGACCAAAAAAGGAATGTGAGAGCACGCACATTGCCATAGCATGTGGAGGTCAGAACACAACTCTGGGAGTGAGTTTTCTCCTTCACGTGGCTCTAGAGATCCAATTCAGACACCAGATGTGGCTAGCAGTGGCTCCTTTACCGGAGGTGCCATCTCACGTGAGTTAGGAGACAGGGTCTCATTCTATAACCCGGCTCTCCTTGAACTTTCCATCTTCCTGCAGCCTGACTAGATGAGACAACTGTAGTAGTTAACTTCTGAAAATTTAATCACGAAGCAGTAGGTGATTCGAATTTACCTTGAAGCTCACCTGCTAAGCAGCCAGAAATTAATCTTCACTGGTTAGGGAGAGGTTTCAAATATTCTCAAGAAGTGTTCAGAAAACTTCATGGCTCAGCTCCCAGAAGCCCAAGGAAACTGAATAGATTTGGAAGTGCCTCAGGGCCTGTCTTTTACAGGTAGGAGAAAACTTGCTCCATACTTTCATGTGAGCAACACCCTAATCTTACTAACCTGATTTTACTCGGATTCTAACAAACTAAAGGACAAAGTCTCATTTCTGGCTGCCACCATCTTCCCTTCTCGAAACCTCTAAGCATACTGGTGCCCTGATGAATTCCATGAGGATGCAATAATGCTCTTTTTACCTCTGGGGAATGTATGCTCACACTGATGAAATGGCCTTGTCTCAGAACCTTAAGATCAGGTTAGAGGATTGGGGATTTAGCTCAGTGGTAGAGCGCTTGCCTAGCAAGCCCAAGGCCCTGGGTTCGGGCCCCAGCCCCGGAAAAAAAAAAAAAAAAAAGATCAGGTTAGGTCTCTCAGGCTCCTAAGGCACAATTAATACCCCATTAACACATTCTGTTATCAGTTTGTCTTCCAAGTCTGCCTTCCCTTTAGATAGTGATACGGCCTTTTAGATACTGTTTGCTTGTAATCTTGGAGCCTAACAGAAAGGAGAAACTTAGGGTGTGCTGAGTCAGTAACAGAAATGAGAAGAACTTTCTTATCAGCAGCTCACTGATACACAATCTGGGACAGTGCTTTTATGGAAACATTCTGTGACTTCAGGAAGTTTCTATACGTATGTTAATTTAATGACAGATTAATGATAGGGCAATTCCAAGCCACAACACTGTAACACCTTCCTTTGACCCTCTCCTAGTCACAGCCACTGTCTAGTCCATGTTTCAATCTCGTTTCCAACAGAAACTTCCCATCCCGTCATTCCTCTCAGCTCTTCATTCTCATATCACACATTCCGTCAACGCTCCTGCTGTCTTTTCTGTTACCCACATCCAACCGTGCCTTTCTTACTTCATCGTATCTTACGCTTTAGCTCAACTGAAATAGCTTACTGTCAGGCTACCTGTAAGAAAGCCTGCTGCTCACATCTGTCTGGCAGGAGCCCCAGGAAGATTGGCAGCAAGCATTTAAGACTCGTGTCCTACTCTGAAGCTTGAGGCCCAGTTCTGGCTCCCTGGAGCTAACCTTCAGGTGGTTTAGTTTCCTCTGCCTGCCTCATGGGTATGAATTCCTCAGGGAAAAGGAGTCCATGATGACTCCTCCTCTAGCCTTGCTTCTCGGTGGTAGGAAGGCTCAGGACACTGGGCTCAGAGTTCCCAGCACTCAGTTTCTAAATGAAACGAGCCAAAGCATCCATATAAAATTCTCACGGCAAGTACAAACACAAACAGCTGACATGACAGCTTTATGTTTATAGCACAGAAAGAAGGAGGAGGAGGAGAGTTCGGAATCCTTACCTCTTGGTTTGTTTTCTGACCTGGTTTCATATAGAAAATAAAAACTGTGTCAAAAGGCCGGCATGGCAAGAGATCCAGATACCCAATGTCATCAAAAAACCCAGGTATGGTAGAATCGAGTGCAATAAGGTGAGGAGGTAGACGACTATTTGCAGGTTCCTGTCACACAAGACAAAGGAGCAATTGTTATCACTGCAGTACTCCAGTCATAAAGCAGCACTTGGGACTGTGACAGCTTGGTTGATTGGTCAGTCATTCATTCATTCCAGTACAGTCTCAGGATAGCATGGCAGCCCAGGTTAGCTTCCAACCCATTTTGTAGCCTTGCTATCCTTGAATGTGCTCATACTGCAAGTTACTTTATTTGCTTCAGACAACTGAGGTAATAGTGTATATGTAGTCGGAGGACTTTTTTCTCTAGAATATAATGCTTTGTAGACTGCAACAACATGTGGTTGTTTTCTCTGCGTGTATATATGGTGCCCACAGAGGCCAGAAGAGGACATAGGATCCTCCTATGGGGCCGGAGCTACAGATAGTTGTTAGGCGCCACAAGGGTGCTGGGAATTTAATCTGTATCCTCTCTAAGAGCAGACGGTGTTCTTAAAAGCTGAGCCATCTTTCCAGGACCTTCAAAACTTTTAAAAAAATGTATTTTAAAAACTCATCCGGGGCTGGGGATTTAGCTCAGTGGTAGAGCGCCTTACCTAGGAAGCGCAAGGCCCTGGGTTCGGTCCCCAGCTCAAAAAAAGAACCAAAAAAAAAAAAAAAAAAAAAACTCATCCATTGCTAATACAGACACAGTACAGTAAAGTTACTTTGGAAGATAAGTGACAGTTTCTTGCCAACATACTGTCTTCAATACAATGCAGCAACTGTATACCTTGGTATTTTTCCCAGTACAAGAAAAACATAACCACAGAAAATGATGGATGTTTATATAGCGGCTTCAGTCATAACTGCCAACATGTACAGGAAGCCAAGATGTATTTCAATAGGTGAATGGATAAACAAACTGCTTGTTAATAAAAATAAATGACGTATTAAGTCCTAAAAAAAGAAATGTACGAATTTTAAGTTCCCTGTTGCTAAGTGGAAAAATAACAGTGTGAGACTGTGTTGTTCACGACTCTAAACATATACCATTAGGGAACAGGTACAACAACACAGAAATAGCACAAAGACCAGTGTTTACAGGGATCTGTGGTGACGGTGGGAACTCTGCACACAGAACATGCATGTGCCCATACATGGATACACACACAAGTAACGTAGTATTTTTTAAATCCTGCAATGGTGGGCATGTCTCATACAATTTGTCAGAACTTACTAGCCTGTTGCAATAATGAACTGTAATGCAGATTAGAAACTCCAGTTAAGGGGTTGGGGATTTAGCTCAGTGGTAGAGTGGCTTGCCTAGGAAGCGCAAGGCCCTGGGTTCAATCCCCAGCTCCAAAAAAAAGAATAGGAAAAAAAAAAAAAAACTCCAGTTAATAACCCACAGCCATATGCTGATCTGCTGTAGTAAACACACCACGTCAGTGGAAGTCACTACCACAGAAAGTCTGGAAGCTGCACCAACCTGGTCTACAGAGTAGTTGGACCCCTCCACCCCTTCTCCCACGCTTCTTGCTTGGCTACTCTATAAACTCTTGAAAGATAAAAAATCCATTAACTTAAATGCATTTTGGGAGCTGGAGAGATGGCTCAGTGGTTAAGAGCACTGACTGCTCTTCCAGAGGTCCTGAGTTTAATTCCCAGCAACCACATGGTGGCTCACAACCATCTGTAATGGGATCCAATGCTCAATTCTGGCTTACATTAAAACAGAACACACACATTCGCGCGCGCGCGCGCGCACACACACACACACACACACACACACACACACACACACACACACACACACATTAGATAAATGAATTGTACTTTTGCTTCATTTTTCTTCTAATCACTAATCTTCTTTGATCTTGTCAAACAAAATTTTAACAAAACAAGGTTTTGTTGGCAGTGGTGTTTGTTTTTGTTGTTTTAGGAAAGCCACTTTCAGGGGTGCTAAGAATCACCCTTTTTCACACAGGGGGATTCTGAACTTGGCATGTTAATTTGATTTACTAAGAGTTGGGAAATACTGACCACAGACATTATCTTCCTGATATAAAACGGAAGTCACAGTAGAAGATTACAAATAGTCCCAATGACAATTCAGGATGGATTATTTGGTTTTGTTTTTCAGGGATGGGGACTTATTATAGATCTTTGTCTGGTCTGGAACTCTCTCTGTTCTTAAGCTTTGAACCTAAGTTCTGCCTTGAACTTAAGAGATCCACCTATCTTGGCTTCCCAAATGCTGGGAGTAAAGGTATGCTCAGATTTTTGCCATTCAGTGAATTTTCTTGAAATATAGTCAGCCCTCCTAGTTTTCTACTTTTACTTTGAATTGTGGATGAGAACTGTGAGTGCTGCATGGTGCAGATACGACGTGAGCAGTGTTCACGTACTTGTGATTTTCCTTGTTTCTTTCTGTAGCTCTTGTACAAAGTTTTTCAGGGTAAATGTAATTTGTGTTACTATTTCAGTGGTGGCTGGGGTATTTTCACATTCCTTGGGTAGTGTGTATATATGTATTTGTTTATTTTTGAGATAGGATCTCATTATGTAGTCTTCGTTAGGCCACAACTCAACTATGTAGACTAGGCTGGCCGTACCCCAGGGGTGTGTCACCCTGCTCAGAGAAGGGGGTGAGCACTAACAGGGGAGGGGGAAACTGACTGGGATGTAAAGTGAACAAATAAATTAATTTAAAAAGAGAAACACCCTGCAGTCTCAGGAACAAGGCTAGTGAAGGATGAAGTAATTTTCATCCCGGATATTTCGATTTACGTGTCTACTATGTAACTTACCTACTAGGAACATCATTAATCACTGTAGGCTAGATCTTTGTTCTGTGCCTTCCTTGTTTTCTTCTGCACCTATTATTCCCATTCTCTGCTCTTTCACTCTGCATTTATTTATTTAGAGACAGGGCCTCGCTATGAACCCTGGCCAGCTTGGAACCCACGTTGTAGACCAGGCTGGCTTCTAACTCAAGAGATCTGTCTTCCTGTGTCTGCCTCTCAAGCATAGGACTAAAGGCGTGCACTATCGTATCAGGTTCTTTCATTTTCCATTTTAAGAGGTTTTATGCTTACATTCCACATCTCAAACTAATTTCTACAGTATAAAATATATTCTCTTTATATGCTGCAATCCAAATCAATTAGCAACATCTTTCTGCTTTCCTAAAAAATTAAATGACACATGTCCAGGTCTGTGGTACTTTTCAGGCAAGTTATCTACCTATCTACCTACCTACCTACAACACTAGGGTATAGGGCCCTCCCCTTTTAAAGACAGGATCTCACTATGTAGACCAGGCTGGTCTTGAACTTTTTTGTCTCCACTTAAGCACGAGTCACCATGACCAGCTAATCTTACCAACTGTGTAACATAAGAGTGTGTGGCTTGGGGTGTAATACTGCAGATCTGGGGCTGAGGATGGGGTCACTGGTAGGGTGCTTTGCCTAGCATGCATATTCAATTCTTAGAACCACAAACCGAAGCCCAGATACATAATAAATGAAAAATTTTACTACAGAATTAACTTCATTCTTTTAAATGAAAAAATGAAAAGAACCAATTCCAAGCTCAGCTTACCACGGAAGCAATCCCTTCATGGGTGCACTGTCCTGGAGCCCATACTGAACCCACAAAAGCAGCTCAGAATCCCACTGACTTGAAAGCAGATAACAGGATAGAAGCTTGGTTTTTTCGTTTGTTCATTAGTTTTAAACCTTTCTTCATTTTGACAAAAGTTTATAGATATCATCAACTGATGGTTAGCTTGTAGATATATTTATTCATAGAGATTTCTAGAAATTACCTTCAATGCCTCTAAGGACAAAAATCCAAAGTGAGAAAGGAAAAGGCGGGCTGTCTGGAATTCCTGGGCAGGAGGTGGGGGCTTACAGTCCGTAACAGGGTCAGGGAAGCTTCGCTTCTGCAATTCTCCCTCGCTCTGCTGTTCCAGGTGCATCTCGTAAGCGATCTGTTGTGCCATACCACTTCTTAACTTTTCATGCCTCTCTTCTAACTGAAATAAGACAGATACTTTTAAAACATTTCCCCAAAATGAAGTTTCTTTCAATTTTAAAACAAAAATAAAGCAAAACACAACAAAGAAAATGGTAAGTTCTGCTGATTAACTGCTTTCTTAGTTAAACATAGAGCATAAGCCAACACGGTTCAAAATTAGACCTGAAGGATCCCCATTTGATATTAGTGCAGCCATTTCTTAAGAATGAGAATCTTTTAAGCTGGCCCTTGCTTAGCCCCTAGATGTTAGACAATAGACCAGAAAGTACAGAAAGCACATTCCAACCCACTCTCTAGAAAGCTGCCCAACCATAAGAACAGATGGTATAGATCATATTTACTGCAGGGCAATTACAAGGCAGGAAACATCTCCAGGAAGCTGACTGACCACTATAGATTGTGCCCTAAAATGAGAAAACCTATATCAAGTTAGATGTCCTTGGTACTGACATAGCCGTGCTGGCATAGCTATAGTCTTGTCCTGGGAACTCCAGGAGAGAAACATCTGGAGATATCCTTGGTCCTTGTCCTGGGAACCCCAGGATAGGAAAACATATATCAAGTCAGGAAAACCTATATCAAGTTAGATGTCCTTGGTACTGAAATGGCTGCGTTGATATGGTTACAGCCTTGTCCCAGGAACTCCAGGACGAAAAACATCTGCCTAGTTATCCTTGGCACTGAAATAGCTGAGCTAATGAAACTGTGTAATCTTAAGTGACTATTTAAGCTGTACATTTCTGTTGTTCGAGGCTCTTCACATCCCTCCTGCGTGAGGACCATGTCGAGCCCCAATGCATTGGTATCCCAAAGTAAACCTCTTGTTTTTACATCAAGACTGAGTCCCGTGTGTTTGTGGGGTGGTGGGTGTCCTCAGGACTGGAGCGAGAGTCTCCTCTGTCTGAGGGTCTTTCAGACCTATACCCCAAAATTCTTCCCCAGGACATAATCAATTGCTTCTTTGTCTCCTGTTATCTCTGCTCTGAGCTGTTTTCTCACTTGACTCCCAGATGGTTATCCTCGCCCTGCAGTACCTATCTTTTTAAAGTGCTTACCCATATGGATTCCTTACCTTCTGATCAACCCTACATTACAGTTTCACCCCTTCATGCATCATGATACCTCTAAACAACCTGGCTTAATAATACAACCATGCATGAGCAAACGCTCTGAGATTCAGATGTTAGCCCCTTTCAAGGGTTGTATTTCCCTCTCCAATCCCAACCCCACTTCTTACACTATTCGAATATCTACCTTTACTATCCGATTTTGATGTTATCACACCTTTTGTCAACAGCCCAGGCAGCCTGTCTCTAAAAGACGTTTAGTTCTTAACAACTGGCCCAAATCTACACAGCCATCCTTTGACATGCCAGCCTCCTGATGGTAATCACACCTTCTTCCCCTCCTCCCTATACAAAAGGCAATGTCTGACCATTTACCCCCCAAGAATGTTCGCATCTATCCTTTCAGCAGGAGTGAACAGTAACTTGTCTTACTTCTTCAGTGACAATTTCATGTAAATCTGGAATGCTCAAGTCTGCTTTTACAAAAGGGATCTTGTCCACCTCTTCAGGAAATGGCCGATGTTTCACAGAATATTTAAATCCAACATCATTTTTAGGAACTGGGCGAGGTTCAGGCACAAAGAGCTGTTAAAATAGCACAAATGAAATTATGGGCATTGCACATCTCCAACAACAACTGCTAATGATGTGTCTTCTCTCCGTTTCCTGGTCTGCTTTAATCAGAACTCTGGACCTCTGGAAGCACAGTCAGTGTCCTTAACCTCTGAGCCATCTCTCCAGCCCCACACACAACTCTTAAGTTAATGACTAAGGCAGTTTAAAGTTTTAAGACTCAAACTTCTTAAATATCTACATTGTCCTAGGATTTTTGTTCTGTTTTTTGAGACAGGGTTTCTCTGTGTAGCCATGGCTGTCCCAGAACTCTATACGCCAGGTTTGACTCAAACTCAGAGCTATGCCTTCCTCTGCCTCCTGAGTGCTCCAGGACTAAAGGCTTGCCCTACCAGGCACTGCCCTACCAGGCCCTGCTCTACCAGGCTCTGCCCTGTTGCCCTAGGCTTTATCCCCAGTACAAAACAAATTAACAAACAAAAGACCAAAGACCCAAACTTCCTTTTTTCCTAAGAGCTCTCAAGTCACTCCATGCATGTCTAGAAAGTGTGTTTGATCAGAACTGTAGCTGGCTTAATTAAGAGTATGATCCCAAATCCAGGTCTGCACCACCCCAACACACTACCCTAATATGTACACTGCATTCACTGAACCTTCAAAGAATTCAGTTCCTTCCTTATTCTGCCCTCCCTTGAGTCTTACAGAGCTACTAATAGAATGCAATCTGCTCAGCTCACGAACAGATACATCTCAGGTGTTAAATTTGGAGAGAAGCCAAATGATGAGGAATTTCATTATAATATTTAAAAATAATTTTAGTAACATAAGTAAATTCTTTAAAAGTAATAATTTACAAAGTACTATACCAAACGCATATTTCCTTAAGCTATTAACCTTATACAGAAAGAAAAGTGATTTGAAGAAACTGAGTAAAATTATCAGTATTATCAGTCTAACAAACTGTCTAGTTCCCTCTGAAAAGTGACTAAAGGTGATTTAACATTTCCTCTTTTTTATCTGAATTTTCCAACAAGTAAGTAATAGCCCCATAATCTTAAATGTTAAAAAATAATACAGTAAATTTTATAGCACATTAGCAATTATACAGAACAAATCATGCAAAACAATGTTAAACCTCTCAAAGGTCTATCCAAGCTTCTCTGACGTCCAGTATGCATCTGACTTTAAAGTTGCACAGACTGTCTGGGACGGTTTAGACCAGCAGTCCTTATCCCAACTGAGCATCAGGATCAGCAGGAGAGCTTTGCCAACTCTCCTTACTTTAAAGGTTCCTGTAAGGAGTTCAGTAGACCTGGAATTCTAAGTTCCTAAGATGACTTAAAAATAAATTAAGTGACAGAGGACCCGGCTAGGAACCAGAAACATTCATGTAACCTGGGACTTTCTGTTGGAATATTATGACTTTAAATCGCCCACACACGGATGCACACACAACCGCATGTATATGTACTCACTCACACACGGTAACTTTTCATGTACCTTCTGGTTTGCTTTTGCTCCTCTGGGTAAAAGGCAAAGCTGCTGAGCCCACGCGAGTCTTCCAGACATTCCCCGGACCAGCACAGTGACAGAGGGGAAAAAGTCATCTAGAATAAAGTGTATGTGTAAAAGTTTTACTCCAAATAACAACCATGTAATATACAACCTGCTATCACCTGCAGAGCACCTCATGATTAAAGTCCTAGCTCAGTGCCTCCTGAATTGCAATGCCACAGTTAAGTAGCCTGAGTACCAGTACCCCACTCTGTACCAAGCACTCTTCTAACTCTTCTAACATCCTTGCATCCCTCGATACATAGTTCGGTAAGATGGTATTTATCAAGGCAAACACTCTTAAACACCCAGAAAACAGGTTGGACATCTGCAGTGTTGACATGACACTTGTTCAGATGGGGCTCCTATGGTGTGCATACTGTAGGCGGGCACTGTGTCCTCCCAGCAGATGTTCAGGGATGGAGGTGTATTTAAAAGGCCAGTTAGTCTCAGGTATGGGAATTAAAACTGGGTTGAATGCTCTCATTTCTTCTGTTATTAACTATCTCAATAAATAAAATATCTTTATAATTGTATAAAATTGCTTTATTTTTGTTCTTTGTTTTCATTTTGGTTTTGGTTTTTTGGTTTTTTGGGATAGATGATCTATGCAGTAAATTTACTTGGAACAAGAGTATGGCAATCCTTTTTAAAAACAAAACAAAACAAAACAAAAACTTGCAAGAGAACCAGAAGGCCTGAAAGGACACTAGGACTTTGCAGGCTGCTCACAGATGGCTTAGTGTGGGGATAATGAAAAGTAGGCAGCAGGGAGAAAAGGCCAGGCAAGCCTTAGCTCTGGGATAAGGAAGGTAACTGACCAGTGATGAATGGTGCCATTCTATCTCACAGTAATGCCACTAAACCTACGAGGAACAGGACAGAAATATGCGATGGTATCGTACTGCAATCAGGGCTGGTTCCCTCCTTTTGTAGAATTATGACATCTTGCTTATAGTCAACAGAAGCTGTACAGGACTCAAAGACTCTGGTTACTTTTGCATGTGTCTTTAGTCACTGAGGAAGTCCTACTGTGGTGGGACAACAACAGAAAATAGTATTGTTTGGAAAACCTGAATTTGAATCCTAGTTATATTCGTCTCATGTTACCGAAAGCAAACCACACACCCTCGGTGAGCCTCATAACTGTATGTCTTCTGTGTATGTCTTGTCTGTGAACAATCAGTCGAGTGTTCTCAGCAGATCACGTCTACATGCTAAGGGGGAGCAAGCAGTATGGTGAGGAAGGAGGTGGTAAGGGCAAGCAAGATGTTACACTACCAAAGGGGTATCAGACCAGGTAGAAAGAAAATGCAACAAATTAGTGCAAGAAATTAATAAGGCCCTCCCTCTGGATGCACTGGGAGGGATAAAGGAAAGATTCAAGAGTCACTGAGACTAATCATGTAAGGAAGTAACAGCAGGAGGAAGCAAAGACGACTTCTCAAATCTCTCCCTGTATGGGTAGTAATGAAACAGAACAATGATGGGTCAGGGCAAAGGAGGGAGAGGGGCAGGATCCAAACTTCACACGGAAAGGAAGTGTGATAATAATTTTTATAAATTATAAATATAAAATATCTCACTAAGTAATCTTTATATAAAAGTCTGGCACACTATGATATTTTAGACCTACATAAAGAATCTTTAAACAGTTCTACTTCATATGCACATTCTATTTTCTGACCTCAGTTTCTCTGGTGGTTATCCTATATCTTTAAATCTTTTTGACAAATAGTTACTTAGAACTCACAGTCTCTGCTTCCCTGAAAGAACGGAGAACACACGGTTTGAGCAGGAGAGAAACCTAAGAGTGCTACAACTTACTCTGCTCGTTTCCAAGCGGCTGCTCCAGCATTGCCAGGATGACACTGTTATCCAAAACAAAGTACCGGAAACTATGCTTGTTTATGGTTGGCAGCCTGGAGTATTTGATCAGAGTGGTCTCATTCACCAGGCTACAAGGAGAGGCAGGACCACTGGGGGAAGGAAATGCGCCAAGCAACTGCATGATACTACAAAGGATGGAAAAAAACAATTAATTCCCACAGAAAATCTAACTGTACCTCTTAGATCTCTGTATCCTTCTGCCTCTCTGAATTTACTGATACAGCTATGCTTCCTCTTCATAAGTCAGCCAGATTTACTCCCTGTGGGGTGCTGGGTAGAACCTGCACCCTAATAAGGAAAGCCACTCTCCTGGGGAGGGTAACAGCAATCACAGCTTTCAACTGGCCTAGGAACTGCCCTCGGTCATGAATGCCTCACCCAGGACCACTGCTTCTTTCTAGGACAGACCATATTTACAGGTTAGTACAAGGGTCCTAGGTCCCAATTCCCTCCCAATTAGAAAGAACTCTGAAGGTCAAGTCAGTTTGAGCACTGGTTGCAACTCTACCTCCACTGTCCACACCTTTGTCCCTCCACCTGCCCAGTCCTGCTTCCTCCTAACAACCACTGCAAGCAAATTTCTCTCTGTTACCCAGGGAATACGGCTGACTGCAGTTCCAAATCAGGAAGCTCCTAAAGACACATTTACAACTGTGCTTGTGTGCTCCAAGTTTCAGGATTATAATAGCCAAAGTATGTTAGGTCTAGAAAAGGACATAAAAATCAGCCAGACCTCCTCACTTTTCAGATAAGGAAACTTAAAACCAAAGAGCTAAATGATTGTTAAGAGGCCAAAACCCAAAGCCTGCTGCCTTCCCCCTAAATGACCAAGGAAAAGATATATCCTCATTTCAAGTAAGGAACTTGAGATACTAAGAGTTAAATCTCAAAAAACTATCATAAATAAACATATAACACGAAATGCTTTCATAAAGCAGACTTCTACTGATCAAGACTTACCATTCAGAAATGTTTGTGTGTATGTATATAGAGGGTATGTATACACTTATACATAAAGTGAGGGAAGAAAGATTTCTGCATCTATGCAAGGAATTAAAACTCACCTAGCTCTCACTATGTATCAAGTACTAGTCTAGGCACTTTATACATATTTCTCATATAGTTTCATAATAACCATATGAATTAGGTACTATCATTATTGTCATTTTTATTATTATCACTGGAGACCTGAACCCAGGTACTTGTGCTTGTGTACCAAGTGTTCTTACTCACTGAGCCACCTCCAGCCTCAACACCATCTTTATCATTCAATCTCTAGCTTGTGTGGTCTAAGGTCTCTGAGATGGAAGGCACTGTTGACTTGCAGTTTCCACTCCTCCTAGAAGTACTGCCTCAATTCAAGAACAAGAGAACTCCTCAGTAAGTTTGGCACTCTAAGACTCTGAGAAACAGGAGACATCCTAGAGCCTAGTACTGAGAAAATACAGCCTTGGCTTTCTCCCACAGAGCAAACACAGATGTCACGAAGCACACAGACCAGGCGAGCTTGCATGTCCCATTACGGTCTACAATGTTATCTCATAGGCTGCTGGAAGGATTAGGTCACTCAGGTGAAATCATTACCAGCCTCACCACATTCTTCTTCTCATGGAACTGACTAGACTGGAATGGTGAGCAAACATCTTTAAAATTAAACCTGTAGCTAAAGATTAAAAATCCTGTGAACTTCTGGAAGTTTCTCTTGGTGTGCTCTGAGGTTCAACCTCTGCTTTCTATAAGCAGTATTCTGATAAGAACATACAGAACAAGCTCATAAAGCTTGCTCATGCCTGTAACAGCAACACCCAGGAAGGTGAGGCAAGAGGACTGCTATGAATCTGAGGCCAGCCTGGGCTAAAAAGTGAGACCCTGCCTCAAAAATAAACAGGAGCCAGTAAGCTGGCTCGGCAGGTACAAAACCACTGCTGTCGGTCCCAACAACCAAAACTGGGTTCCCTGAAGCTCACATGGAGGAGAGAGAAAAGACTCTCAAAAGTTATCTCTGAGATAACTCGCTCTACACAGTGAGTTCTGGGACAACTAGAGCTACATAATGAGACGGGCGACGGGGGACAAAATAATTAAGAAAACCAACAAACCCACCCAAAAACCCACAACAGAATAGAACTTAATCTGCAAAAATCATATAACAGAGTAAAGGTCGGGATTTAAACAGACTACAGATAATGCGGAATATCTTACAAAAAGGAATTTAAACAGTCCCAAACAAATAAGCATAGGGTGAGAGTAACATGAAAAGAAAACATGAAAAAACCTGGAAGAGTCCAGTTAACTTGATGAGACTCTCAGTGCTGCAAGTCTTGCTGCTGTCTCCCAGCAGCTGCTGCTGAAGTACACTGTTTTACAGAGTTTGGAGACAGTCAGACCTCACAGAGAACACTGCACTGGTTAACACCTGAGAGCGAGACATGGTCAAAGCTAAACCATCGAGTGACAGGATAATAAAGACACTCAAATCCATGCACTACGAAAGCCACATGAAGGAATTAGAGAAACAGAGCTACACACACACTGTCCCTATATACTGCTGCTGCCTGTAGAACGGATTTAACTACCAAAAGTCTGAGCAAGAGTGGAGGAGAATAAGTTTAACATGAGAGATTTTTAGTTTGATACAGAATATCAAGCTTTTAATAATTAAAACAAAGTAGGAAAGCTTAGGGGGCTAGACTCTAAACCCCAACTGAAAGCTAAGCATTTAGTAAAGAAATATACCTTAGCAGAGGGAACCACTGAAATGACTTCTGGATTTATTCTTGTATGTTAAGGTCAAAAAACCCAAACAGTTAATATGTACATTGTAAAAGTTATCAAAGATAGACTGGCATGTACCAAATAAACTCAGTATGACTGTGACAGTATGGACGCCCACACTGTGTGAGACAGGTCAGTGAGTACAGAAATAGTAAAAAGAGTTGTGCAAAACTTCCAAAAACAGAGTAATAGAGGAGGCACCTACAAGTAGCTAGATTTACTGTGAGCATGGAAAGTCTATGTTGGTGCCTGAGATGCAAGAGAACTATATAAGCAAGTATGAGCATGCCCAGTTCACCACTACAAGTGGCCTAGCTTCAGCAAGGCGGGGCTCAAAAGCAATGGTAGGGAGAAATCGGATCACCTCCCTGACTCTCCACTGGAACTCAGACTTCACAGGAAACAAGGCTTTTCATCACTCAAACAGTAGGATGAAATAATGTTTAAGGATGATGAGTTTAGTCACAGAATACAAGACAAACAGGAAGAGTTAAGAGACTGGAAACAAAAATCAGGCAAAAAGTGAGATCATCTACTACAGAACATTGCCTGGGGCTTCAGGGGATAGTGGGAAGACCTTACAAAGACAGTCTATGGGACTCTGTGATGGCCTCATGAGGAATGACAGCTATACATCACAGAAAAAGCCGACGGCTGGGCACAGTGGTGCATGCCTTTAATCCCAGTGCTTGGGAGACAGAGGCAGGTGGATCTCTGTGAGTCCAAGGCCAGCCTTCTCTATTTAGTGAGCTAGAGGACAGACAGGGCTATACACTGAAGCCCTGCCTCAAAAAACAACCCCCCAAGAAAAAAACAAAACAAAACAAACAAACAAAACCCAAAAACCAAAAAAAAAAAAAAAAAAAAAACACACACACACACACACACACACAAAAACTAGTGATGTGATTAAAAACAGCAGCAACAGTGACAAAGGGTGCATGTCCCTCCTGGATGAGCTCTGCTGAAAAGTGCAAACTAAAGACTTCATGATGGACTTGCGAACAGACAAGAAAGCAGAAAATGAAGAAAAAGCCATTCGGATAGCTACAGTCTGAGGGAGAAAGACCCCAGCACACAGTCAGTCCTCGACAGCAACTAAGCTCTCATAGGAACAATCAGGCTGGAGGAGAACAAACTTCTTGCAGCACAAAGAACTCCTGCTTATCTCCCATTCTTCTTCCTCTTCCTGGTACAGAGCAAGTCCAGTTCTGTGGCACTTTATGACTACACCAGCCCAGATGTTGCACAAGCACATACTTCACCAGTTTTCTAGCTAGACCTCAACAAAGATACTGAGAGTCTAGCTATTAACACAATGCACAGCTCTAAACAAAAGCAAGCATCCTTCTGAAAATCATCACCTAAGTCCAAGAAGAACAGAAACAAATCCAACTAATCTGAATACAACCCAAAAAGCAAAGGGCACTGCGCTCACAAAGATGTGAGGATCTTAGGCTGCTTACACACAGGTCTTCAAGCCAGCCCTTAGTAACCTGACACTTCCTTCCTGTGGTTGTTTCTCAAGGTTCTCATTCACTCATTTCCTCACATGAACCATATTTTTACAAATTCTGTGAATCTATGTAATCTCTACTTATTCAGTCCTTTCAAACTGTAGATGTGCCTAAACACAATCTTTCCGGTCCCCAATCCAGCAGGCACAAGGGACTTCCTCAACTCTTCCTGCCATTCTCTCAAGGACAGAACCTCGTGTTTCCATGTGACATGCAGTCTTAATTGCCCACAGCGCTGCTCACAGTTCAAAGGCTCCCCGTCCTCAGGCTGGGTCAGTGACTCCCTAAGCACGTTACTTTGCTCTCATTTTATCTCAAAGGACTCACTGCCTCCTCCCAGCTCTCTGACATGTTTGTGTCTCTTCTTGGGGGGCACTAACTATCCACCTGATACTGAAGAACTTTGTATTTCTAGTTCATCTTCCCGACTGTACCAGAATGGTATTCATGGTAATAGCTGAATCTAACTTATCTATATGATTCATTACCAAGCTTTTACAGCAGAGTTAAAAAAAATCTTAACTGAATAGAATATAAAGATGTAATCACTGGGCAGCAGATCTGACGCTGTGGCACAGCTCAGCTCTAGGCTAAGCCATCAAAGAAAGGGATGAAGTTAGCTCCCAGTGACTCCTGGCGCTAACATGACCTGACCTGAGTTAGTATCGGCCAGGGTAGAAAGACAAACACCCCAACTCTCTGGTTTCCTGTTGCTGAGTACAAAAAGAATTATTCCTTTCCATTCTGTGTCTGGAGATGCAGCACCCCACAGGGGCTGAGTTACTTTGTGCTGAACAAGGAAGACAAAGCAGCAGAGGCCACTGCAGCCCTGTCTGTTACAGCTCAGTCTCCAGCAGCTCCTCCATACCATGTTAACGTGGCTTCTGCGGCGTCCTTTACCCTCATGGATGCAGGGTTCGGCTCCTTGTCGCCTTTGTACTTGACTTCTTGCTCGCTGTTCTTGGATTTGCTTCCTGAGATACCCAGTTCTACAATCTCTAGGACTTCCTTAAGGCAATCCTAGAAGCAGGAAAAGACAGAATGATTTTTTAAAATATTTCAAATACATTATTTTATTTAAGAAAAAAATGTGTGTTTGTGTACAAGCCAGGGTCAGAGAACAGCTTTTGGAAGCTGGTTCTCAACTCCTACCATTTGCGATTCAGAGATCAAACTTAAGTCATTAGACAAGAAGTTTTATGTGCTGAGCCATCTCGTCAACCCCAGATGAGTTTTTATGTTACTTAAAAGAAGACAAGGAACCCATAACCGTGGTTATGTTTTGAAGGTGGAGCTCCAGTTTCTAATGCTCTTTAACAGATATGTGTTTGTATTATAACATAATAAACTTAAACCTCCATTAAATTTCTTTTAAAAGAAATTGATATGTTCAAAGGAAATTGAAGACAGGTTTTAATTTTAGTAGTTGCAGAGCTCACATAATTAACATGGACTGTCATAAACCCTAGAAAGCTAAGTAAAACAGATTCAGAAGTAATTCAGTCAAACCTAGGTGGTGTAAGAGACATCAGATTACCTAATATATCAAGGAGAATTACTTATTTTTTTTTGAAGAGTCTCAAACTCACTATGCCACCCAAGCTGGCCTTGATCCTAGAACCCTCTGACTCTGCTTAAATGGTAGGATTATAGGCATGTGACACCATCCCCAACTCCAATGATAGACATCTTAAATAATTTCTTTTTAAAATTGTTTTTATGTGACAGTTTCATGGAACCCAGGCTCGCCTCTAACTCATTATATAGTCAGGGATGACCCGGACCTTATGGTCCCTCTTCTTCTACCTCCCAAGCACCTGAAATTATGAATGAGCCCCATCACAGCTGGTTTATGTTGTGTTAGAGATCAAACTGAGTGTTAGAGATCAAACACTAAGTAGGCATTCTATTAAACTTAGCTACAAGTTTAGTCCTGTAAACAATTTCTGATATCATAACTTTAAAAGCCACACTGAAACTAATTCAGATTTTACCAACAATATTACTTATGAAGATCCCTATAAATATCCAAGGACCCTGAAAAGGCTTTACTGTTATGTTCCTAGCTCATTCCACCTGCTTCCCTATAAGGTACAGTGGCAGAGAAAACAGACCAGATATCTGAGTCCACCTAAAAGTGCAGAAACCTGTGAGGAATGTTTTCCATGAAAGTTACTTTATCGCCAAGCTGTTCCACTAGCATTCCAGAGTCACAGTTAGGTGTCCTTCTTTGTTTGACAATAGGAAACCAAATAGCTTCAATAGCTATCTCCAGTCTGCCATACTATCAAAAAAAGTAATTTTCCAGACCCAACAGTTATGCATGTGAGCTCATAACAACTGTGAAAGTGTACACAGTGTAGAAGGCTCAAGCTAAATAAAATTCCAGCATGGAGATGGTAAAAACGGGCCAAAACTATTACCACTAGTTAGGGAGCTATTGGTATGTGTGCTCATGTATGACAACAGGTAGAATCAACTTTCTTCAATGCCGTGATCACTGGTAGGTTGACTACAATCCAGGGTAGGCCCCATTCTCAATAGTAGCTAGGAAACACAAAGACTCAACAGAAGGAAAAAACGCTCAAAATTGTGTAGGTAAGAAAGTGAGAATAGAGGGTAGAATTTGGAGAAAAGACAAGAATGTCCAAAATACACAGTATGAAATTTTACAAATATTAGTGAAAATATTATTTTTTATAAAAGAGATCTTGCTGGTTCAGATAAATTAAGCAAGGTCTTCTCTTCATGAAGAATTTCTCTATGGGATTATTTGGAAGCAAATCTAAGCATGATGACAGTTTTCAAGTTTTCCTCAAAAGAGTTAAGTGTCCTATTGAAAACAAACAAGTAAATTCAAAGTATGTGATACTGTATTTAAATTCGGATATTCTCTTTTCAAAGGTATTTTCTCAACATCCAGCTTCCTGCTTAGTGTTTCAAGACTGAGTAAGCTCACCTTTTCATCCAGCATATCAGGGTGCTCTGTCAGCCAGACACAGAGACACTGAAATGCTGCCACTATCATGGAGTGCAGATCCCGGGAGTGAAGAGGAGCTGGCCGACTGCACTGGTATACGATATAACTGCACACAGAACTGATGGCACGCTTCCGGTCTCCCAAGTCAACCATCACCTTCACCTAAGCATGTCCATTTAAGGAATAAAACCAATCAGTCAGGAACCACTACACCAAGTATTTGCCCTGACTGTGCCTATCTGATAATGTGATATACAAGAGGCCTTTTTAAAAAATATTATTTAAATATTAGAACAGAATATTCTAGATATACCATTATATGTAACAAAAAAAGTGGTACTCTCAAATCCAAAGCATGGTTGTTCGTAGCTTAAAACCCCAAGTTCTTGGATGCTCTTACTCATATTGCAAAATATGCAGGAATGGCCAGAAAAGAAACACGTGCGTACTTTAAGGTCCCTAACCCAACCTCACAGTGATGGGTTTTGCTCTACACAAAGTCTAATGAAATAGCCCAGAAGTTCAATTATCAGTTACAGCAAGTTACACATTTTCAAAACATGTAACCTCAAAGAACTGTTAAGTACAATCAGATAACAAACGCATATCACCCCCAAATCTCCTCATGCACCTTTGTAAGCTTCCTCCCACTCCTCTTGTCCCCCTCTGTGAGGAACTGCTATCATTCTCTGCTACCATAACTGATCAGACTATATTTTCTAAAGTATATGTAACTTCTACAGTATCTACTTTAAGGAGGGCTATCTGGCTAGCTTCTTTGCTCTATTTAGCATATTAATTACTTCCAGATGTATCTAATTTGTAATGATCCTTTCTTACTGAGCTGTATTAGTACATGAATATAGAACAATCTGTCTAACCAATAGCTTCTTAATGGACATCTAGGATATTTCCATCCTGTGGAAATATAGTTGCTATGAACATCCATGTCATTGAATAGATATGTTCTCTTATACTGGAACTAGAATGACAAGGTCATAAGATACAAATGTGATTAAATGTTTTCTTTGTTGTTGTTTGTTTTGGAGGGTTTGTTTGTATAATTTATTTTTATTTCATGTGCGTTGGTGTATGTCTGTGTGAAGGTGACGGGTCTCTGGAATTGGAGTTACAGACAATTGTAAGCTGTCATGTGGGCACTGGGCAGCCAGTGCTCTTAACCACTGAGCCATTTCTCTCCAGCCCATGTGATTAAATTTTTAAGGATTTGCCAAACTTTCTTCCAAAGTGGTTATTATAAGAAACATTCTCATATCTCCTCATCAACATTTGGTACAGTCAAGTCTTTTTAAATTTAGTCTGTCTTTGTTTTTTCATGTGTGTATATGTGGTGTATATGTATGTGTATAAGTCTGTATGCAGAGGCCATAGGAGGACTGCTGGCTGTCTTCCTCTAACACAGTGGTTCTCATTACCCTTTAATACAGTTCCTCATGTTGTAGTGACCCCCAACCATAACATTATTTTTGTTGCTATTTCATAACTTTAACTTTGCTACTGTTGTTAACTATAATGTAAATATCTGTGTATTCTTATGGTTGAGGCAACCCCTGTAAAGGGTCATTTGACCCCACAGGGGTTACAACCCACAGATTGAGAACCACTACTCTTAACGCTTTCTACATTATTCCCTTTAGATGGGGGTCTTTCACAAAACCAAAACTTGCTGTTTCAGCTAGGCTGACAGACTAGTAAATCCTGAAAACTGCCTATCTCTACCTGCCACTCTGAGGTCCCTGTGGTCATGCTTGCTCTTTTTAAGTAGATGCTGGGGATTTGAATTAACAGGCACTCTTGCCCTGAGCTATACTCCTAGTCCTCAACGTTAGCCATTCTAATGATTATGTAAAAGTATTTCAATGTGAATCTAATTACATTTCCCTAACAACTAATGATATTGAGGTAGGAAAACTCACCTTAAAGGAGAGTGGCACTATTCCCTGGGTTTAGGTCCTGGACTGCATAAAAAGGAGGAAGCCAGCTGAGCACAAGCATTCATCTGCTCTCTTCTTCCTGACTGCAGACTCAACGTGACTAGCTGCTTCAAGCTCCTGCCACCTTGACATCCCCGCCATAATGGACTGTACCCTTGAACTGTGAGCCAAAATAAACCCTTCCATCCTTAAGTTGATATTGTCAGGGTATTTTGTCACAGCATGAGACAGTGACTAATACACTTTACATTTAAGTCTACAATCAACTTTTAGCTGATATTTATACCTACCATACACCAAACAGGTATGAAACCAAGTTTTCTACTAGTACCACTGGTCAAAAAGACTAACCTTCCTCCTTAGAGTTATCTCTGCACCTTTTTCAAAACTATGGTAATGAAGTCTCAATTACAGACAACTGGTCTATTCATTCAACCCTGTTCTAACACCAGACTGTTTTAATCATTGTATCTTTATAGAGAGTTATGAAATAGGTAGTATTAGCCCATTGTACATGAGGACAAGGTCCAAGCAATGCTCCATCCAAGCTAATTCATCTTAAACCAAAAGTGGACCACAAGTCACAGGGAGCAGCACCTCACTTTCTGTATGGTCCACCGTATCTCCTGGGGAGCTATCCTAACATTCTATATCAGTAACTGCTCCTCACATATCTATTATATTTGGGGATTTCTGGAGTAAAGTTCCAAGTAGTATTGACAACACACTCAATACTACTCAATATTTTTGTCTATTTTGTTTCTCATAGCTTCTACAACAGCTCTGACACAAAGACCTAGGCGTCATCATCTCAAACAGTACCACTCTGTGGTGACTTATTACTACATGACCACAATGCATTTTATTCTTTCAGCTCATCTAATCCTCACAACACCAACCGGTATATGAAAAATATTCTTTTCCATTTTTAAATAAAAGGCATTCTGATACTAGCAAGGATGTAGAAATTTTGGAACCCTTGGATGCTAAGGAACAACAATCTGTAGTTCTTCAAAAGCTAAACAGAATTATCATAAACCCAAGAATTTTATCCCTCAGTATATATCCCAAAGAACTGAAACTGATATTCCAAATAAATACACATACATCCACAGCAACTCTAATAGTAAGAGCTGAGGATGGAAACTGTCTAAATACCCCTCAACTGATGAGCAGGCAAGCAAGCAGAGATAATTACATTCAGCCCAGTGCTGTGCAACCATAAAAGGGGGCTGAAACTAAAATATTACATCAAGGGAGAAGGACAGGCACTCTTGAAATGACACTCATAACATAACTTTCATCCTGAACCCTTGATGTGAACAGCCCTGACCCAAGGAAGCAAAAGCTTAGTGGCTGTCAGAGGAGGTAGTTGTTGGAAGGCTGGGCAGAAGAGCACTTGCTTTGAGGCTTAGGGATTTCTGAGGTGACAAAAACCACATTGCGAGTGTAGTTGGTGAGCTGTATTACACAGCATATGACTAACGGCCACTGAATCACGTGCTTTAAAGTTGTCAGTTTTATGTTACATAAATTTAAGAGAAAGAGAACAAGAGAGAGAGAGAGTGAGATGTACGGGCAAAGATCCCATACTTCTAAAGTTCCATAAAATTCAAATAACAGGAAAAAATAAATATATAGTCAATTTTTGCTTAGTACTGATAACAGAAAATGGTAATCACAGAAATACTTTATAATAAACTCTTTATAAAAGCAAAAAATACACTATATACTATATTATGTGCAAATAATCATCAGTATTGAAATATTTTCTGTACCGTAACAGAAAGACTCCTATCTTTTGACCTATTTTTTCATTTTGCAAATTTCACTTGGAGGCTTGATTTTGTATACTCTGAATGTAAAGTATGCAGGTATACTGATAACACTAAAATACCCACACGAAAGAGTGTGTGTCAAAATTAAAAAAAAGAAAAAATGACAAAAGTGTACTGGGCTAAATTAAAGGCTGTCTCACCTTTGCCAGGCCAGAGAGGAGCTCTAGAGCTGCCAAGGATATACTCATATCTTGCCGCCACTGGGAGTTGAGTCGCTGAGTGACGAGATGAATGCTGCGAATCAGGAGCCCAGCAGCTGAATCTGTATTAAGAGCTAGGATATAACCCAATGCCACATCCACAGGGAGGGAAAACAACTAAGCATTAGTAACAGAAGCACAGCATTCCACCAGGCACAGACCACAGCAGCCACAGTGAACACAATGGGAACCCACAGAGAGCTATGCTCCCCACCCACCATCTTGAGCCCCAGGCCTGACTGACGGCCCGCCCACAAGGCACACATGGGGCTGGGCCAGCTTCTAGCTCCCAGTCTACATTTTAACAAAGAACACTATGGACTTGGCAATTTCAGTAAAATCCTTATAAAGAAACATCTTATATTCTTAAGTAAGTATCTTATAGAGTTTAATCTTCAAAAAGAAGAATGAAAAGGCATCCAAGTATTTCCTAGAGTTTTACAGAGGCAAAAATTCAGCCTTAGAACCACCTCAGAGGCTAGGAATTACTTTAAAGCATCTGTTGAATGACAGGGTTTAAGGCAGTAAAACCCACATGCAATGCCTTTCAAACACGTTTACATTTCGCTCTTTACCACTACTTTAACACCTTTATAAAGGTAAAATAACCAAGCCAGTGTTTTTACTTGGACTTCAATTTTATATTTAAAGTAATTATTACTTAAAGAGTGAAATCTAAGAAATTAAACAATGATAAATTCTAATTATAAAGGAAGCTTTAGGGGCATTATACCTGTGGATCCTATCAGAAAGAGGGCAGTGACAACAGAAAAAGGAATGATCATTAAAGAGAGACAGTCATGCGACACTAACACAAATCTGGATTTCTCAGTAAAAATATGACATAACAAGCAGAGCTCACTAACACCAGCTGAAAATGCTGGGACAAACAATCACTTCAAACACTTAGATACAACACATGCTGTATGCAGAGATATCTTTAGTTCTGAAATGTCTTAGAAAGTATGAGAAAGAACACTTCAACCTAGAAAATGACTAAGTCTACGTAAGAAATAACAATTTACATGTATTGAATATCCACATGATGACTATGAATTTGACATGCTGATGGTACTGTATCATAAACTTCAATTGAAAGTGTCCCCCATGGACACAGCTCAAAATTCTCCAGATGACTAAAAAAATCAAGCTCACATCTAGGGAATTAGATATGCTAATCTCATGGAATAAACACAGATTTAATCACTATTAGCACTTGTGCATAAGAACATTATAAAGTGTTCACACCAAGTCCATAAAATACTTGCTCAGTGTGAAGGGCACGGTTGCACAAGATGCTTTGGGGACAAGTACTGTATTTAGCAGGGCAAAAAGTGTCTCTTTATTCTCGTAACTGAAGAGCCTAACCACACAGTATCTGAGTCAGTCTTAACATGGAAAAACATGTTCCTCTGGGTCTCCTCTAGTCAACCTCCATCTCTTCCCTCACAGCTGCAATTTCTTGGCTCACTGACCATCTCTGCCAGTGTTCTGAGAGCTCTGAAGCAAGGCCACTCTTATGTGAGCCTGGATCACCACTGACTGGTGCAGAACACAGACCTTTCATCATAAACATCTCTAAGATCTAACAAATTACAAAACGGGTCTACAAAAGAAAAATCATGTAAATACTTTTTCCTTAGTTCTTTTTGACTAACATCTTCTATTATACCTAAACCTAAGTAGACAGAATTTTTATTTTTGTTTTCAATTCTTGAAAAGTTTTAGTTTTGCCTACCTGATTTAGTCTGCCTAACTCTGAGAATTAACACACGTGTAAGTGCTAACAAACTGTTTTAAGCACAGCTTACCATAATCCCTCAGGAGAGCTTGAGCAGGTCTCTCGCTATCAGGGGTTGTAGGCTCTGTGCTTCCTCCACTTGCTGAACTAATGCCGCTGTTGGTGCGACTGTGACTCTTCAGGTTGTTTTCTCCACCACCCTGGACAGATGAACCAAGATGAACAGTTTACAGGCATCAAAAGTAATATTCAAGTCTGTTAGAGTTGGGGCTGTGGCTCAGGAGTACAGCACTTGCCTCACATGCAGGAGGCCCTAGGTTCTTCCCCAGTACTGAAACAGTTAACAGGCTAACTAGCACTGATGATACACAGATACACAGACAAGGGATTCAAATCACTGTGGATACACAGGGTTTGATAACTACAAATACCCATACTGAGGTCTCCTGTGCTGGTTTTCAAAGAGTCATCTTAGAACCCTTTACATATGCGAGAGTTCTCTAACTAATAATAACTTCAAGTCACTAAGGAAAATACCTTAAAGTGCAGTCACAGCAAGACTTCAGAACAGGAATATAATCTTCAAATGAAGACAACATGGGCCTGGGAAATGAGCTCAACAAATATTTGCCACTCACAATGAGGACCTGAGTTTGATCCCCAGAACCTACTTTAAATTAAAAAAATGCCAGAAGGAGGACCTAGGGAGATGGCTATGGGTAAGAACACTTACTACACAACAGTAGGACCTCAGTGCAAATCCCTAACCTACTTAAAGCTGAGCATGGCCACCCACATGGCCTAAAACAACAGTGCTGGGATCGAGGGTCTAAACAGACGCACCGCTGGGCTTGCTGGCTGCCAGTCTAGCTCCATGCTCATTAAAAGATATTGTCTCTAGGTAATAGGGCAAAGTAATATCCTCTTACCTCCATGCTCACACCCACCCATACCCTAACACACACACATACACACACATGAGCGAGCGCGCGCATACCCACGCATGTATCTATACACACATGAAAAGCCACATCCATTTGGGTATAAACACACATAAAAGAGCAACTTTTAAATGTAGCTGCATGACAAAGTACAAACAATAAAATACTATAATTAGTCTAAATTCCCACACACCCAGGAGCACATAAACCCATTTGTTAAAGATCCCTTGTACGTTTCCCCATATAAACAGAACTTGTATCCAGATCAGCACATTATTAGCCATCTACTGGAACATGAACAAATTTCCTTAATAATTTTTCATTTATCCAGCTCAGCCCATTATACCTTATTATTTCCCCTATAGCCCAGCCTGTACCACAAGTATAACATGTATCTTTGGGGATACTGTCCATATCTGGGAGCTTTCTAAAGAGTCTACAGGAACAACAAACAGGACAGCACATCTTACCGGTAGTCTCTATCTGTTAGGAATAACAGAAACTAAAAAGGCCTTTCCTAGAATATTCAGACTAGTTGACTGGTACTTCAAAATAATCCCAACTGGTGTTTCTCTCATGTAGGATTTCTCAAGGATCTAATGAGAAAAATCTCAATATATGTGATGTTTGAAAATAGGATCCTTTAAGTCTATGAGCTGAAATGTATAAGCAAACAAATTGGCTTTAAAACCAGGGTGACAGTGCAAACGTGTGGAGGCAGGAAGACCAAGAGTTTAAGGTCACCTTCAGCCTCATACACAGTTTGAGACTAGCCTGGGCTACGTGAGACACTCCTTCAAAAATTAAAGATGAAGGGCTGAGGACACGGCTCAGTGGCAGACAGCTTGTTCAGCTTGCACTGAGGCTCTAGGTTCGGTTGCAGCACTGCTGGATAGAATTTACATAAATCAGAAGCAGATATTCTATGACAGACTACGTTAGCTTCTTACCATTTCCATTTGGCAACCAAGGGCTTCTAAAAGTGCAGAATCTTGAACAATATTTAACATTGCCCCTGCAACAGCAAAAGAAACAAAGCAGTGGCATGTATATAATTACAGTGCGATGGCTCAGACAGGGCAGAGAGAGTACAATTCGGAGCCAGGATTGGTCAGACTCATAACCCTAGCATTCAGAGGCCTGAGGCAGAAGAACTGCTATCAGCCGAAGCCACCTTGGCTACAAGGCAAGTACAGGGTTACATAGACAAGATACTGTGTCTCCTCCCCACCCTCTAAAAAAGAAAGAAATGGGAAATTTTGGTAAAGCATTCCTGAAATTCTCTGAAGATTACAAATAAATACGTTGATAGGTTAAAACAAACAATGCTTTAGAAAACTCCATATTCTGATATGCCTTCCAAGTTTTTATACTTTCATTTATAGGGATAGGGTTGGTTGCACACAAGTGCATGCCACAGCATATGTACATGGACAATGTGCAGGAATCAGTTCTCTCCTTCCAAGTTAGGGTCCAGGTATGGAACTCGGGTCATTAGTTTTATAAGGCAAGCACCTTTAGCCCAGTGAGCACTCTTAACCCAATGAACTTCTTGCTGCCCGCCTCCATGGTTCCCCTACCCCTCCAACCAACCCATCCTACCCCTCCAACCCCTGGACTGGACTAAACTTTTTGCATTTTTTTATTTCTGACAATCCCTCCATGTGAACATTATTGGTTTTTCTCTCTGGTTTAAAATATGTTTCTAACATGTAAAACTGTGTGCAACTCCCAAGTGCAGAATTTAAACAACTGAATTCTCTTGCTTCTAGTTTTTCTCGCCTTTCTTCTGTTTCTATAGCCATACCAACAGTAACGTGAAAAGGTGTGTTATCCCCTGTTCCTGCAGCTCCTTGTCAAACTGACAACTTAGCATTTATTTACTACGGAGTCCACCTTCTCACTGATTAACATGCCACACCTCCCAAGCACTCACTACAGTACTGAAAGGAAAGGGGCAGAGAGGGAAAAACGCCGGGACAGGGGAGGGAAAAAAAGCATAACCAAGATGACTAAACGCTCACCTCATCTCCTTAACTCTTAATAAAAAAATGGTTTACTACATCTGTTTGCTTACTTGCTTCTTTGGGGAGAGAAAGGCTACATGCACGCCATGGCATGTGTGAAGGTCAAAGGACAGCTAAAAAGACCCAGTTCTCTCCTCTCACCCTGTGGGACCTGTGGATCAAATTCAGGTCCGTGTCATCTTGGTGGCAGGCATCTTTAACCACTGAATTATCTTGCCAGATCCCCTTAGATTTTCTTCTATAAAAAGCAAAAATACAAAACCAAGACACCTCCACTTCTGAATCAGAATAGTAACAGTGACATTAGGCTTGGCTCCTCTCACCTGTCTCCACAGCATACCTAGGATCATTAGTACCTGGGTTTCACTTACCAAAACACAAAACAAAACTGTCTGGACACAAACCTAGTATCATTTGGGTGTTGTTAGGGTCCGTTTCTGTTTGCAAGGCACCTATTAGTATATTCACAAGTCTCAGCTTCAGGGACAGAAAAGTTATAGGTCTATCATAAGAAGAGCTGTCATCATTACTAAACTTTCCTTCTAGGACCACCTGGAGAAAAAAAAGAAAGAATATTTAACATTATTAATCTATAACACATGGACAGTAAGCCATGACATAAATGGGGGGGGGGAGATTGTCTTTTTTTTTTTTTTTTGGATATTTTCTTTATTTACATTTCAAATGTTATACCCTTTCCTGGTTTCCCTTCTGCAAACCCCATCTCTCATCCCCCCACCCTCTGCTTCAATGAAGGTGCTCCCCCACCTACCCACCCACTCCTTCCTGCCTCCCTACCCTGGCACTCCCCTACATTGGGGAATCAAGCCTTCCCAGGACCAAGGGCCTCTCCTCCCATTGATGACTGACAAAGCCATCCTCTGCTACATATGTGGCTGGAACCACATGTGTACTCTTTGGTTGGTGGTTTAGTCCCTGGGAGCGCTGGGGTGTCTGGTTGGTTGATATTGTATATTTTTAAATATTTGTTTATTTACTTAATGTTGAGACAGGGTCTCACTATATAGCCCTGGCAAGCCTCAAACTCACAAAGGCTCCACCTGCCTCTGCCTTCAAGTGCTGGAATTAAAGGCTTGTGTAACTATGCAGGGCTAGAAAACCACTTTTTAAAAGCTCAGCTCCATTTTGTTAAAAGTGCAGTTTTACTTAAATTAACATACAAAACCAGAATACAGAATACAAAAGAATGTTAATGATGATGCCTGGCAGGATACTGAGACAGAAGGGTTTTAAGTTTGCAACAAACTGAGCTACCTAGCAAGACCAGGCATCATGAAGGGGAGTTGGGGGGACAGTCAGGGGGAGGAGACAGAAAAAGAAGTAATTAAAGAAACATTACCTCAGATCTGACTGTGCCAAAATGATGAGGGAGGGGCAACAAAGAAAGCAGGATATTAATGGATGATCTTCTCAATTCTGTTGGATTTACATAGCTTTTGAATTTTGAGAGTTCTCTGCCAAAAAAATTAAAAAAAAAAACTATTAGCATTTTTCAACTAAAGAGTATTTTTAGCTACTTTAGCATATACTATGCTATAACCATTTTCCCACAATCCAAGCACTGTATATATGAGAACTGCTATGTTACACACTTACTGAATTAAAGCTAGAATTAGCTGAAAATCTAAGGCCTACTTTATAACAGTAGGATTTCAAGTCTGATCCATCTAGACCAAGCCAGAAAGGATTCAGTAAGCCCATGGGCATATGAGAGATGAAGGTACCCAGGGACTGAGAGTGTGTGAATGCTCTGTACTCGATTTAATGCAGCCTAGGTCCCACTGGGCTGTGAAAACATCTAGAGAGGATAAACTAGCAAACTGGAGGAAGAGCTAGACAACTGACACAGTAGTAGAGAATGACAACTTACCTGTCAGGCAAAATGGTTTCAAGAGCTGAAATAAAGTAAGGAACCACAACATCAATCCCTTTCAAGTCACAGCAGAACAAAGGAGGGGAGTTTAGAATAACGCTGGCCAAGACAGGATGGCATACATAATCATTTATCTGCAAACCTTGAATTAAAAGCATGTAAAATCTAGGAAAGCAAGAAAAAAAATTTAAACAAACTGCTGATCAAATGTTTCCAAATTATTAGCATTTTCTACACAGTTATCTGAAAAGCCCCTGTCCCCTCTGCACTCTAGTTTCCAGACTCTAAGGAACTACTAGGAGTCAGCAATTCAAATCATACAACCCATGACCACTATACCCTCTAAAAAAGTTTTAACTCTGTACATCAAATTACAGGTGCCTACAAATGAGATACCTACACCAAAACAAACGTCTGGGTATTTATCTGGTGGAATTAACTGGTAGAGTCAAATTCTAAAGTAGTAAATTGTTGTAGCATTCACAATCCTAAGAAACAGGAGTGAGTCTGTATCTTTTCCCTTCCTTCACTGCTTCTGAGTGGTTAGAGAGAAGGGAGCCCCAGGCAACTCTGCTCGTCATAGTATGAAGATCACACTAAGATTCCCTTGAGGAATCCGCCTGAACATGTCTTCCTTTCCTACACCCTCCAACTATAACCATGTCACTAAGCATCCGGCAGCCTGGCTACTCAAGAGCAAGCACACTGCTCCACTCTCAGCACAGGACATTTCTTCCTTCTTTGCAAATCTCCTCACTCACTAGTGCCTAGTCAACTCATTTCAATCATCTTCCGTATCCAGAACTTAATTAAACGGGCATGTAATACGCAGTTCTCAATAAATAGCCCACATGTCCTTGAAATGCAAGACTGAAACTTAAATACATCATTTGTCCTCTCACAAAACTGTGAGCTTGTCACATGACCCCTCCCCCAGTCTTCTGAACTAGATAGAAAGCTCACGTCCATAACCTTTTCCCTTCCAACTGCTGATACAATTTGAAATAACTCGCCAGCCCGAGGTCTCCCTCAGAGACCTTCTCTCACAGCTATGTGTAGCTAGAGGGGAGGCAGACATCTAGTTAATCAGATCTTCTTTCCCAAGACTCTCACATTTCAGAGATGCTAACTTACCCCACTGGACTTCTAGACAAAGGCTATGACAATTAGGAGCTTAGAAGCACTGCAGTATAAGGAAAATGATCTGCAGAGAAGAATGAAGCAGTTCTTGGAGACAGAGGCCCAGGAAGCACGAGAGTTGTTCTGGTCCGTGAACACTTTCCAGTTCCTGATTCCTACTTTTTATGCCTTACTGTATTGCTTGACCTTAAACTTAAGTATCACTAGCAACTCATCATTTATTCACTTTGACTTAAACCAGATTTAAAGATAAGAGCCTATGGTTAGAACTGTTCTGACTCGTATATACCATGTTTTCCTGTGACTTGCGTTTCAGACTTGGTTCCCTCTTTCCAAAACACCTAGCAATATAGGTATCTCAGTGTTCTACTCGATTGTAACCCCACCTCAGCAACCACGCAAGCAAGCAGTGAAGAGGAGCAAAGCAGAACCAAGAATTATAAATTTCCAAAGCATAACACATCTGAAATGTCATGGTAAGAGCAGAGTGAAGAGACAAATAGGAGAGCTAAGTGCTACAAGGCAGGAGTTGAATAATCAACCCATGATGAAAGAGGAGAGGCAAACAATGCCTAGGTTGTGGTCTGAGCAGCCTAGTCTGGTCTGTGGATGGCAGAGGCAATTACAGATGGTGGAAGCCAGAGGTTTGGAAGATACTCCTACCCAACCTTCCAACACTACCTACCCATCTTTCTAAATCCAGTATACACATCTAATAATATGCCACAACTCTTTCCCGAACCCTGTAGGCTAAGTACGGGCTGCTGTTCCCTTCAAACATTCAAAACTATCATGTCTCTCTCCTGCCAACTTTTGCTTCCTATTGAACCACTGTGATTTTGGTGAATCTATTCACCACAGTCATTAAACTCCTTGGAGTAAAATTCACAGCTGACTTATTTCTGGACTGCACACAGAACCTAACATTGTCTCAAAAATCTATTAACGAATTATTGTGGTACTTCCAAATCTCTCCAGAATTTACAAATGATAGAATAACAATAGCTCTAGAATAGAACCTTAAGTCTTTACCAGATCTGATGAGGCAGGTAAAAGAATTCAAGCAGATTTCAATTACATACAGACACTGGCAAGCATTTCAGACCAACAGTGGCTTATTGATTTAGCTTACCAAGCCATGCCACAATAGTATTTCACCATCAAATGATATAAATGCAAAAATTAACAACAAAATTCTAAAACCTGGATAAATAAGCTGGCAGAATCTCTTCTCCAGTCTTCTTGCTACAAAAAATTCTACATAATGTCCCACAAGCCTCAGCTCTTCCTGCTTCATAGTTATCAGGAAATTCACTTGCATCAAACACAGGATTGGAAACCATGGTGTCTGTTGACATTTGGGAACCCTTCCGTCGAAACTCCATGCTAGCTTGTGTTGCAATGGCTGGGGAGAAAAAAGGAGCATTTTATTACTTTTATCAAAGTGCCAAATAGGCTCATGGGACCCTGGACACAAAGATCAAATACTGGTGTCATTACATAACTACTTCAATAGAATCCAGTAATGCTTTTGTTTAGCAACTATATCGTAATTTATTTTTAAAGGGCTCTCTGATATCTTCTTTGAAATAGATAGCAATTAATTTACAATAACATCGTCAACAGATTCTACAAAAATTATTTTCTTCATTGAATCTCTGGTCAGAGGACTATAATTGTATACATCTGCATACAGATATATACAGAATTTGCCTTTTCTATTATTTATTTTCTGTTTTTTTTTCCTCCTTCTAGAGAATGATGCTTATCCATGAAGAAAAGTAGCAATCAAAATTTATACAATTAACCCAAATGGACAAAGTAATTAAGGGGGCAAGTGCATGCCAGTCTGAGTACTTTATGACATGACAAGGTAGGATAAGAACTGAGTAAGGAAGGCAAAGAGGGCACTCCCACAACCCACCCAGCTCCAAAACACACACCAAAGAGCTGCCCGACCAAGCAAATGAGAATGAATTTTAACAACCACAGACAGCAGCAAACTTGAGGTTGATAAATCAGAAAATTGGGTTGATAAGGAGGATTATCATGGTCATTCGCTGTCAACAAAACAGAAGCCCTTCGAAAGTTGCTTTTAACAAAAGATTTCATAGCACACAGATCACTCTGAAATCTTTTATTACTCTACATAAAATATTTAAATTGTATTGTAATGATAGGAGGCTTAATAGATGCAGAGTCAAGCATAAATCTTTATGCAACTTCCCATGAGCCATTTTAGTCCTGAATAAGCTATCCAGCAGTAATACATTTGGAAAACACTCCATGCAGAATGCATACAAATCAAACACTAAATCTGTATTAAAATAAGCTTAAAGCTAAAAAAAAAAAAAAAAAATTAAAAAAAAAAAAAAGCCAAAACACAGTTAGTGCAAAGTCCTGGAATTCATGACATGACCAGACTAGTATACAGAAATAATGGGATTGATTCAGGCAGATTAATTTGCTTTTGCCAACAATCTTCCCCATTCAAAACACAGAAAAAATAGTTTTCTTCCCAAGTGCAAAAACTACAATAGACAATGACAATCAAAAATTTTAATGGAATTATGGAAAAAAAATAAAAACATGACTGCAATTAAGGAGAAGCTTCTGGTTCCTACTTACAAGATTTATAAGAAAGAAGAATTTGGATAAAAGATGCTGCAAGATAATAGAAATAAATGGAAACAAATCAAAGGACAGCAGTAATTATAAAATACTTTAAAGATGGTGAAATTTACAATAAATTAAGAAGCTTTTTAGCTTTTTCAAAGTTAGATTTAAAGCTTTACGATACCACAAGCTAATTCAAAAACATAGGAAATTGTGCATTCAGGTCCGAAATTATGATTTTTGTATCATGCAAAACAATGAACAAAGAAAATTACACAGCTACAAAGAATTGAGGTTTTGAACTGGCCATAACGTGCATTAAGGTTTTTAGTTTATTAACCCTTCCCAGCTCAATGTCACTTTTACAAAGCACAGAGGCAAACTGAAAGCTAACAATTCAAAGGAGCAAATAGTTGAGTTAAAGGTGAACCGCATGGCAGAATCCCTTGATGGCAGCCAGTACTTAGAAAACGTGTGACATCCCAGCCCTGCGCCTCCCATCCAAGACTTCAGGACAGGCACCCGAGAGCACTCTAAGTCCACTTTAACTATGTGGACACCTCGAATCTCCTGGGTAATGTAACAGCCTTTAGCATCTCTGGACACAGCCAGGAGGAGCATCTCTCATCTCGGAAGCAAGCAGAAGGGTAAGAATGAAGGAAGTGCTGTGCTGCTCATTTGTCACTGGAACTCTGCTTGTTTTCTAGTGCAGTGAGCCAAGCTGTTACAAACTCTCCAGAGAGAAAGCTCTAGATTCTCATTATACAAGCCTTCCACAAAGCAGCAGACTAAGCCATGCTAGATTCAAAGATGTCAAGGCCAACAGCCTCTCAACAGTTAGTTTATGTTGCAAGAAGTATACCTTATCAAAATAAATAAATAAATGGCTGACTGACTCTGGACAAAAGCATATAAATTAATAAACATGGTTCAAAAAACTCAAATATATGGCACATAACATAATGAAAATATACCCATGAATGGTTTTTAAAATCTTCACTTACTCAAGCTCATGTATAAAACTATAATGAGGAAATGGTAAAATATAAAGTGATTGAATTTGAACAAACTAAAGCAAGCAAAAGAATTTCTAACTCACTCATGCAGCCTCATATCCCATAACATCTTCATACTTAAAAATCTTTTCTAAGTCATTTAAAAGATTCATAAGAACATCCAAAATAATTACACTTATAAACTATTCATAGGCATACACCCAGGTGTAAATGAGCTTCTGAGAAAAAAAAAGAATTCCTTATGAACATTGTTGACTTTATCTCTGGATTCAACACTCTTCCTGGAAAATAAAACTATCAGAAAGTAATACTATCAGACATCTTTTTACCTCAGTCTGTCTCCAGTACCTGTAGAATAGTACTTTTCAGAAAACAACCAATACACTCATTAATACAAAAACATGATACCTGGCACATACTAACAGCAACTCAATAAATGCCAGCCATTATTATCATTCAACTGCGCAGGACAGATGATAACCAATCAAAACATCCTGCACTACCTCACCATCCATCTGGCACAAGCATCAAGCATACTGGTAAGATGACAAATCCAATTTCATTTAGACAGTTTCATTCTATAGTAAACTCTAATAAAGATACTGGGATTGGCTTGTTAATGTTTTACAAGTCTTACGGAGCTACAAGGCAGATCATATTTTCTCTAAACTAAAACCTGAAATGTTAAAGTCTACCACGAAGCAAGCAGAATATTCCTGATATTCACATGTACCGATGATTAAATGGCTGCAAAAAACCTAAGAAAACATTTCAATGAGTAAATTTTCACTCAAAATCATTAATTATTCATATATCTATTATCATCCTGGCTGACATAAAGAGAATTTCCAGGTCACCTACAAAACAGAATTTGATTCAACAGAAAGTGGCTAACCTGAAGTGTCCCTAATAACACCAGACAAAGGGCCAAGCTTCATAAAATACACATTGAAAGGATAGATAAGAAATCTTAACACAATTCTACTAGTTCAGCTGGAAGGGGTTAAGCACAACATATTGCTTGGTTAGAAACAGGGTGCTTTTCAAGATCTGTATTAATCTTGCAGGTAGGAAAGATTAAAAAGAAAGAAGCAGAAAAGGGGTAATGAGTACATGTTCCTGGGCATATTTACCAGTCATGCTGCTGTCTCTGTTTATTCCATTATGGAGTTTACAATGAACAAATGCTGCGTCAAATAACCACGATCCAAAGAGATTCAAGATGCTGTTAACCTTTGGTCTTCGAGGGGCAGGCAGAGGCCTGGGTTCTGAACTAGTCTGATTTGGACTTGACAGAGGAGAAGTGGAGGATGCCTGGTGCTGGACTTTAGAGGTGTGAGCAGTAGTAACCTACCAGAAAAATACAAGTGTCAACAGACATGAAAAGTTAGAGAAAGTTAAGGTTGTAAGATTTTAAAAGTTAACCCCCATAAAACAAACAACAATGCTGAGTGCTCTTACTGTACTTGTCTTCATTGTGGCCTTGTTCACAGTAACAGCCCGGTGCCTCCGGTTATGTGGTGGTGTGGTGTTCACAGCAGCACTCTGGGGCATACTTAATCTATTCACGGGTGTTGGGGGAGCACTGTCTGATCGAGGTCGAGAAATGCCTTTAAAAAAACAAAAGTTTTGTTTAAGAAAAACAAACCTGCCCCATGATCCACTTAGCCTTTCTTCCTAAGTAACAGAACCTATTTCAGTTGGATAGGAAGCCAGAAGAAATGTCTGTTTTCAAGCTTCCCTTGTAACAAGGTGTGACCATGTTCTAAGCTTAGAGAAGTAGACTACAACTGGATACACCTCCCAAGAAACCTTACAAAAGACAAGCAGGCTTCCCAGTCCTTCCTGACTCCTGGACAAAGCTGCTAGAAACCTATATATGTATAAGGCAGTGCAAAACAAAATGGACAGCCACAGAAGGGTCTTGATCCCTGACAGGAAATTACTGGAGTAGCCAACTGTCTGGCCTGTGAAAACAAATGATTAACCATGAAGAACTCAAGACAGTTGTGTGGCAGCAATCTAATCAGAACAAATCTATTAACTTGTTTTCCTATTTTTTAAAATTTTAATAAACTTTATCATTTAAAAACTGGCAAATAAACACACTATGACAACACACACCATGGGGTGGTGGTGGCCCACGCTTTTAATCCTAGCACTCAGGAGGCAGAGGCAGGCAGATCTCTGTGAGTTAAAGGTCAGCCTGGTCTACAGAGTGAGTTCCAGGACAGCCAGGGCTACATAGAGAAACTTAAACAACAAAAACAAAACAAAACAAGCAAAACCTAAGAATTACCCAGAAACTAAAGTCTGTACATTTCAATGACCATTCAGTCTCTCACTCTATTTTTCATTTTCACTATCAAATATATTTTTATGTACTTATCCACCATCCAAAAAACAAATCTGTGACAGAGGAAAAACATACAATTGTGTGATACATTTAACACATATACATAACAATTATTTTAGAAAATAACAGCTATTAAATATCACTCTTCTTTAAGAGATTAAAAATATTTTGACTTTTCATGTACATTACATATGAAAAACTAAAAAGGTACAGTTTACCAATGATATCCATGAAAACAGTTGCTAGAGCAATTTAAACTAATTTCATGGGTAACTTTTGGAATGAGTTTTACAATTTGCAATCTGTTTCACAAATTATGTGTAAAATGTCTCCATCTATCTACTAGGTTACTGCCTTTTTCCTGGTATTTTTGTTTGATTTACAGAAAGACAGTAACATTCTAGCTATCACTATTTGCTGAAAATGATTTTCCATAGGCTACCAAGTTTGTTCCTTTCTCTGGGCTTCCCTATGAGGCTCCAGCATTAAACTATAGACTATCTACCCACAGCTCTTCAAACATCTAAGAAACATACACAAAATTCACCTAAGAATGCATCCACCAAACAGCTGATTCCACGCATGGCACGGAAGAATATCTGAGGCAGATGTTTAAGGCAGGGATACTGGCTGAGCTCCTGTGGCATCCCGCTCACATTCAAGAACTGTTCCTGAAACTTGGGGGTTGAGCTTATAACGGCTGGGTTACTCAAATCCACAGGATTACTATTGAAAAGGAAAAAGAATTGATTATACACTTAGAGATGTCTATAGCAATACAAAATGCATGCAATGCAATTTAAGGATTAGGACTATCCCTGATGATAGCACACACCTTCCTTCAGTCCCATCTTTCAATGGGCAGAGGCAGGCAGATCCCTCTGACTTTCAGGCCAGTCTGGTCTCCACAGTGAGTTAATTCCAGACAACTGAGAGTATCTAGAGAGACACTGTCTCAAAAACAAACAAACAAACAAACAAACAAACAAAGCAACAACGAAAAAGAATAGGATTGCTTGTGCCTGTGTCTTTAATGTGGAGGAGAATGACTTTATTTGATAAACTAGGGACTCAAACATGGATGTTTCTCTATAGGCCTGCATGTTTATTTGTTCATTTGCTTTTTTAGTAATGGTTTGATTAATTCTTTTGAGAATTTAATACTATGTTTTTGTTTGTGTTTGTTGAGACAGGGTCTCATCATGTAGCCCAGGCTAGTCTGGAACTGGCTATGCAGACCATGCTGGCCTAGAACTCATAGATATCCAATTCTGCCTGCCTCCTAGACTCTGCCTCCCCTGCCTCCTCTTCCCTAGTGCTGGGTTTAAAGGTGGGAGCCATCACACCCAGACTGCTCTTCTTCTCTTCTTTGAAAAACAAAACAAAGAAAACAAAAAACAAAAAAACAAAGACAAAGACAAAAAAACCTACTTTCCTCATAGAATGAGAATCAAGCTAGACTAAAATTTTAATTTTTTAAGAATATTTTCACCCAGCATCATGGCTTATGCCTTTAATCCCAGTTCTCAGGAGGAAGAGACAGGCAAATCTCAATGAGTTCAGGTCTACAAAGCTGTTACACAGAGAAACCCAGTCCCACCCCACCCCCAATAAAAGGAGGAGGAGGAAAAGAATAAAAAAATTATTTTTAATGTTCAGAACCAAATAATAGAAAAATAAAGTTAACAAGAGTTTCACGAAGAAAATTTTAATATAAACATTTATCTATGTACAGACTTACCAACAAGTACAAGGACAACATTTGAGACTAGCATTAGTCAAAAAAAAAAAAAAAAATCAATGGGAGCCTTGTTGTTTTCCAGGAAAAAAGATGAAGCTACCATACTAGACCAGATTCTGTTTATATTACACATCACATTCAGCTCTCTTCCCAGGAAATTTGCCAATGGACAGAGTTGCCCCTTCTGAGTAATCCTCATAGCCCTGCTTCTGACCCACCCACAGCTCACTTAAATAAAAACATAAAATTTATCCAAAAAGAATCCATCCAAATGTCTGTGAGAAAATCCATAACCATTTTAGCCTAATTAACAAAAATAATTTGGCCTAATATATCTCTTTTGAGGGAAAGCCCCAGTAACTTAAAAGAGCCAATGTTGTTCACAGCTGTTCATGCCACTAAATCACACAGTCCTGAAAGTCCTGAAAGGAAATAAGAAACAGGAAACAGTCTACCAGAGAGATAGTATGTATGTACAAGAGAAGGAAGGAGCTGAGCTAGGGAAGGTCAAGTATTCTTGGTTCAACAACAATTCAAGGCTTGATCTTTCCCAACTGCTTCTTAAAGTTTAATGAGGGTTCTCCATGGATTCACTGTAACCTCCCTCACACTGGTGGCAATAGTGTGTGTGTGGGGAGGTGGGAGGCAGGGGTGTGTGTGTGTGTGGGTCTTGGTCTGCGCGCACACACACACACAGAGCATACACACACACACACACACACACACACACAGCACACACACACACACACACACACACACACACACAGCACACACACACACACAGAGCACACACACAGAGCACACATTTGCTTACTCAGGTTTCTAGTATCTATAATTTAACAAACTCTAACACCATTATTATCCCAAGAACAAAGATTAAAGCCTAAGAGATTAATTAGGAATGAAGAAATGAGAAAACATTAGGCAACAATATTTTAATTAAAAAAAAATTGTAAACAAAAGTCTTACACTGAAGTTACAGACTAGCATGAAACTTATTACATAGCCCATATTGGGCTTAAACTTGTGATCTTCCCGCCTCATATAAGAATATAGGAAAACAAAGATTCCCACTATCTTAGCAATACTTACAAATAATGATATAAGAAATATGCAAATTTTGTGGAAAAAACATTTGTTAGCTATGTAAGACTCTTAAAAGAGGGACTTTGGGGTAACTGAGCACAATGGCTCAATTCCAGTACTAAGGAAACTAAGACAGTAGTAGGTTCAAGGCTAGTCTGAGCTACATGGCAAAGCTTTGTCTCAAATAATAAACCATTAAAGGAGGAGAGTATGTCTAAGTGGTAAACTACATGCTTAAATTCAAATGCACTTCCTAGCACCAAATAAAATGTCTAAATGGGGCTGGGGATTTAGCTCATGGGTAGAGCGCTTACCTAGAAGCGCAAGGCCCTGGGTTCGATCCCCAGCTCCGAAAAAAAAAAAAAAAAAAAAAAAAAAAAATGTCTAAATGGAGCTGGAGAGATAACTAAGTGGTTAAGAGTGCACCCTGCTCTTCCAGAATACTCGAGGTTGGTTCCCAACATCCACATCCAGTGACTCACAACCTCCTTTAATTCCAATCTCGTGGATATGATGCTCTCTTTTGCCACTTAAGGGCACCCAAATGCACAGCATCCACTCGCACGCAGAGATACACATACACATACATAAAAATAATTCTTTTTAATTTTAAAAGTAGATCCTAAGAACCATTTCTTATATTTGGTAGGGGTTCCTTTTCTAAAAATTTCATTTTATTGAGCCAATGAAATGGCTAGTAGACTGATGACAGAGAAAGGAGCTCAAATCCCCAAAGAATATGACAAAGTCCTGGGAGAGATTACATCATCAAAGATGCAGTAACAAGCAAGAAAACAAGTTCCTAGAAAGGGTGGCCAAACCAGCTGAGGACAACTGGAGCATCCTGGAACGGAGAGAACAGGAGGTGCACGATGCAGACGCACATGCTGTTCAAATTCAGCTCCTTCCAGTGGACTGTGCTTAGCACACATGCTGCATTCCAGCAGAAACACAGTATGGTGCTTGCCATGAATAAAATGACAATACCTTAGCATGTGTAAAAATCGAAACCATGTTTGTGCAATACACTCATTGTCCATTTCTGGAGGGATCAGGTTGGCATCTTCATCGGGAACTTTAAATGGAGGAAATGAAGGACCGTATGTAAAGCGGAGCAATCTGGAAAGTAAAAACCACACACCACTAAGTCCGCTTCTTTCTTTCAGGTTCTGTCTTCTCTTTTGATGGTACTGAGGACTGCACCTAGGCCTCACACATTCAAGCAAATGAGATATATCCCAGTCCACTTTAACTTTTATTTTGAAAAGAGATCTAAGTTGCAGAGGCTGGCTATGAACTTCTGTTTCTCCTGACTAATAAAGATTAGTCTTTACCACCAGGTCTACCTACCAAGTCCATTATTAACAAATTAAACATACATTCAAACGTTATTTAAGAAAATAGATTACACATGCTTTAACGGAAAAGTAACTTTCATTCTCCTGCTCTAATTATCATCTCTAAGGCATACCACCTCAGTCTTTTTACTGAGGCCTAGTCCTAGAAGCTTGCAGCTTCTGAACAATCTTATCTAGGTCTAGAATGTTTTCGGCCTCCAAGACTTACTACTGAATAAGGTCACTCCTTCTTGAACTCTGGATGGTCAACTCAGTTGTTTTGGCTCAAAAGTCACCTGCAGTCTGGACTGTTTCTGTGGATTGAAGTCTATATGCAGATGAGGGCAGGCGCAAGATAAGGCAAGGCCTGTGATTGGGCAGTGACAAAGTAAGGCAGGCACAGAGTTTTGGAGAGGGGAGAGAGGGGAAGAGAGTGAGAGAGGGGAAGACAGAGAGGGGAACTGAGAGGGAGGAAGAGAGAGAGGGGAAAAGAGAGAAAGAGAAAGAGAAAGAGAGAGACAGAGAGAGAGAGAGAGAGAGAGAGAAGAAGGAGGAAGAGGAGGAGGAAGAGGAGGAGGAGAGGAGGAAGAAGAGGGAGAGGAGGAAGAGGAAGAGGAGGAAAAGGAGGAAGAGGAGGAGAATGAGGAGGAAGAGGAGGAGGAAGAGGGGAAGAAGAGAAGATGGAGGAGGATGACCCCACCCTAATCCTATAAGAGGTATAAATAGCTTATAAGGGAAGGATTATTATAGGATTATTTGTCTTTTCTAGGTAGGCAGTTTATATCAATATCAATTGGCTCTGAGTTTATTGTGTGGACATTTTGTGGAGTGAGAATTTACTGATATAAATATGATTGATAAATTACAAGCTTCTAGAGTTTTGTTTTTTCCAACATACTGGGAATTATGACTATGGGGCTGGTGTGGAAGCAACCTCCCAAGGGAACTTAGCAAGTCTGATGGAGATGATTTGAGAGCTCTGGGCCAGAGGTTCTGCTGAGTCTGGCTGGCCGAATGAGACTGCTGGGGCCATGTGGCCTGCTGGTGCCAGCGCTAGCATGAGATGGTGCTCCATACCATTTTTTAATTATTTACTATTACATGGTTCAATCTGGCTTCTCTCAGTTTCTCACTGAATCATTCTACTTGTCATCATCCTATCTTTGGCAATATATTCTAATCTGGCTCATTCGCACTCTCTGGCTTGTTCTGTCTTCACCTGTGACTAGCTTGTTCTCTCTCTGCTACCTGCCTCTAAACAACTGTCCCTGTAAAACTGTCTCCTCTCTCCACGCTGCTCTCTCTTAAGTAGCCTCTCTTTTTTCTCTATTCTCACGAGAACTGGACATATCCTAGTCTGTCAAATCTTTCACTGATTCATCACTTTGTCTGCCACACAATTAAACATCACTTGCAAACACGGGTGCTTCTTTCTACACACTAACTACTTTCACTATTTGGACTAAAGGCGCATACTAAGGACATGTCTGTATTCCAGTCAGAGGAATTAAAGGTGTGTGCTAAAGCTGAGCCACACCACAACTAGTAACAGGTTTTTATTTTTGGTTTTTTTTTTGTTTTGTTTTGTTTTTTTAAAGATTTATTTCTTATTTATTTTTAATATATTTGAGTACACTGTCGCTGTCTTCAGACACACCAGAAGAGGGCATCAGATCCCATTACAGATGGTTGTGAGCCACCATGTGGTTGCTGGGATTTGAACACAGGACCTCTGGAAGAGCAGGCAGTGCTCTTAACCACGGAGCCATCTCTCCAGCCCTAGTAACAGGTTTTTCCAGTAAACAACACAGTCTCAGAGTTCACAGTGTGATCAAACATCCTGCAACACCTTACCTAAGTAAAAAAGTATAATTTATTTATAACAACTTTACATGAAGTTCAGAATCTAGTATATATATTTACAATATAGTACATTTTTATGATGTACCATAAAAGCTAACTGAATTCAACAACTTATTTACCTAACAGTAATATTCTATACGTATTGAGACTTTTCAAAGCCATTTGACTCAATTACTTTGTATCTAGGGATCTTATTTTAATAAAACAATCATAATATATATAAAACTGTAGAAAGTTTTTCTAAAGTATATTTTATCAAAATAAAAATTATTAAATTATTTAAGACTATAAAGTTACTAAGATGCAACCTCAAGAATTATTTACAAATTAATACATGAATTGAACATCAAACAAAAAACACAGGTAAATAATACTATCCCAAACTTGTACCTCTACCATGAGCCATCTCCCTGACTTTGCTTCTTTTAAACTGGCACAGCCCATAAAGAACAATAATGATGGATCCAGACTTTTCAAATATATTCCATGAAGCCCATAAAAACAGAACCAGACTAGAGGTGCCCCTGTCAGATGGATGAGGAAGTCAATGACTTACCTGGAGGTAAGTGCACAGATGACCTTGCTCCACTGCTCCACCACTGCAGGGTGGTGCCTCCAGTTAGCCACCATCTCCTTGGCTGTCTTCCAGTAAGGAGGTGTTGGGAAGCACCGGGTACAAGCTAGTAACCAAACTTCAAAGAGAACACCAATCAGCTTCTCCGCTAGACTCTCAGCAATGCCACCTAGGCAATGAAAAGAATTAACTTTGGCATACTTATTGAACCATGGAGAACATCAAGAATCACTTTTGGAAAATTTTCAAATTGCCCTGCTCAGTTTTAGTACAGATCTAGTACAGGTTCTAGCTAGGGACAACCAGGAAGAAAGAAAAAGATGGAAGCCAACAATGAGTGACCACTATAAATCAACTTCTGTGCCAAGAAGCTCATACATGATCTCACATAATCCTCATTTATTTCTGCAGGACAGGTATTCATAAATACCTATTAGGTTTTTGTTTAAAGACACAGTCCTGCCATGTAACTCAAGTTAACCTGGAACTAAGTTGTAAAGGGTAACCCTGAACTTCCAATGTCAGTATGTTTCCACTCTACTTAGCTAATAAAAAAGAACTCAGAACAAATACCCAGGTCTTCCTGACTCCGAAGTCTGCCACAAAAATGCTCCAGGTGCTTAAAGCTGCCCTTCAGTGGAGAAAGACTTAGAGAAAGCTAAGAACTAGTACCAGGTAAGGCCCCAAACCTTAAACAGAAGGCAAAGTTATCCTTCTAGTCAAAGTACTGGTCTGGTCTGGTCTGGTCTGGTGTAGTCAAAACCAGAAGGGGCAGTGAACATGCACAGCTCAAGAAAATAGAGTTGGGACTAGAAGGGAAAGTAATTGAAATGTGCACATCAAATAAGCAAAATCAAAGGTCCAATAATAAAGAGCCTTGGGGTGGGGATGGGGGGTTGCCAGATTCAGACTGCTGAGGTCAGTCACGAGCATGGGGAACCAATAACAGAGAGCCAATGTGTCAAGTGCTTTGACTGTGCAAGCTATTGTCAGCACCAGACTGTATTCCTATCACAGGTCCTTTCCCACATTACAATTCCATGATTCCTTCCAGGCATTTCCTTGGGCATTGCATCTATCTGACAACACAAGCATGCTAGAATACACAGAAAATAAGAACAAACCCCGGGACTCAACTATCAACTTATACTTCATGTATACTCTGCTTTAATGTACAAAGCTGGGCTGAAATACACTGTAAAACTGTACAAAGATATAGGCTCTTTATGGGCTACTAATGAATGTCATACTTCCAAATCAAACACCGTAAGACTTTGGAGGTTTTATTTGCCAAACAAGATGTTTTCTGGGCTGGAGGTGGAGCCCAGTCTCGGTTAAGTGTTTGCCTACCAAGGGCAAGGCCCTGGGTTGTTTCCAAGAACAAGATATCATCACTATCCAGTTTTTAGAGACTCTACTTTGACAACAACTTTGCCATTCAGAACACTATCCATAGACTCTAATTTAGCATTTGCTGCTTCCTAGACAGGTTCTATACCACTGCACAAAACAAACAATTTGTTCCTATCCTTCTCCAACATGCTTAATTACAAGTTCTTCTCTGTAGGGACAATCTCTTATGCACTGTGCAGAAGCATCACCTATCAATAAAAAGCTAATGAGCGGAGGATTAGAAGGTGAGACAACCAGAGAGAGAGAGAGAGAAAGAGAGAGAGAGAGAGAAACTCTGAGATAGTCAGGCGAGGGAGATTTATCACCCAGACTCTGAGCATGAAACTGGGGGAAGGTAACGAGTCTTGTAACAGATAGAGACTAATATAAATGGTTTAATAGGTTATAAGCTAGTTGGGGAACAAGCCAAAGCTTATGGCCTAAAGATTAAGTCATAAATAAATAAGCCTCCAAGTACTTACTTGGGAAGTGGGGCATGGGTGGAAAAGCTCACAGTTAACTTTTCTACATTAGCAAAAATAATCACCAGAGGTAAAATAACTTAAGACACACGAACATACATACATACACAACCCCCAACCTCTTTTTAAGGCAGTCTTACTATGTCACCCTAGCTGGCCTGGAACTCACTCTGTAGACAGGCAGGTCTTGAACCTCCTGAGCTCTGATATTAAAGGGCAGCGCCACTGCCCCCAACCCCCCATACTGTATCTTTCCAGCCTAAAAATTGCTAACTTTGGTTTGTTCAACATTCTTAGTGAACTTTAAATTTCCAGAGTCTATCATTCACTAAATTTAAATGTAAACTGTACTTGGAGATCAGAAGTATATGGGTAAAATTCATCAACAAACCTTGAACAGTTGGTGGGGCCAGAAGTATGTCATTAATTTGTAGAAGGAACAACAGTAAGACTTCCCAGGTTTCTCGAGCCATGATGGATGACTCACGGGCCAGTTTCTGAATGGCTCTCAGAACTTGTAAGCACAGTCGGATTTGACTGGAGCCCTGTTCCTGTCTGAAGAAGACAGACAGATATCACTGACAGGCCTGGAAGAGAGACAGCAACAGCCAAAGAACAGGAAACTTACTGAAGCAGAACAGTGGTCCAGTGACACTGCCTAAGCACCAGTGGACAGCAAAACCCACTTTACAGCTAATTTCCCCCACTACTTAGTTCAGCACCCTGAGATCTCCATCCACCTCTTCTGTGAGGAAACAGAAGAACTAGAATGCAGACTTCACTTCTGGATTTCCTTTCTGAAATGTGTGTCCCACATATAACAGCAGATATTCAACTAGTTCCCGATACATGAGTACATGCCTAGTTACGTCTGCTCTTCACCCTGGAGCAGAAAAGGCCCTTATATTCTTTTTCAATTTTCTGAAACATACATTCACAAGAATTCAAGGGTTTACAGTATTCACAGTCACCCCAAAGGTAACCTCTGTTTAGAGGCCCAATGGTGAATACAAACTTGGAAGAGCATGTCAACATTTCCTCAGAGAGGAGTACCTGCTACTACTGCTCTAATAAAAACACAGGCATTCCAAAGGGCTCCAAGGACTCCTCAAACAACAGTTGCAAAATTCTCTTTAGACATGTTTGCTCCTTAAGAGAAGACTACTCAATAAAATAGGAGTAGAAGAAAAAGCCAGAGATCCAGGACCTAGCCCTTGTCTCTCTTTCCAAGATGCACAACCTGAGAATTTAAAGGACAGTTTTAACGACTAGTCAGATGGCCTCCAGATTTCCCATGAGAAACCGAACACAATACTGATAGAAAATATAAAGACAAATTTCTATAAATTGTGACTTGACATGAAAAGCTGGAGAATTTTAAGTAATATCAGCAAATCATCTACTCCTAGAATGCCCACTCCTCAAACCTGGGTCATGACCCAGAAAGCTGGACCTTACCCTAAAGTTACAGACAAATCACACAACCAACTAAATGTTCCCTCAAGAAGTCAGAACTGGGCCAGAGAAATGGCTTAATAGATTAGATCATTCACTGTACAAACATGTAAGGCCTAAGTTCAAATCCCTAGCACTCACATGAAAAGCTGGGCATGGCTGTGTGTACCTGTAGCCCAGCATCATAGGGTAGAGCTGGGTGGTCCTAAAAGCTCAACTGCCAGGCAGCTTAGCTGAAATGGCAAGCTTCTGGTTCAGCAAAAAGCCCTGTCTCAAGGGAGTGAAGCAGAAAGCAATAGAGGAAGACACCCAATTTCCTCCTATGACCTCTGCATGTGGGCACATTTACATGTGTACATGGATCAGGACGACATACACAGGGAGGGGGGGTGTCCATCCTGCATCCATCTAGAGCTGAAGCCCATCCATAAAATGCCACACAGCTCAAGCATGTGCCTGTTCTGCCTTACTCGAGGAAGAGCAAAGAAAAAAGAACTGTATATATATGAAATCAGCTGGAGCTGACATTCTTCTGAGGTGGCTATTACAGTGCATGCTCCCCACAGTGGCAACTCTTTCCAGGTATCCTCTGGTTCCTTAGCCTCACTCAAAAAGCCTAAATTCAAGAATGGAATTCAAGTTTCTAAAACTAGAAGAAATAGGGTAGTCTTTATATAAAAAGTAAATGAGATTTTCTTCCGTCTCAAAAGTGACTGTAGTTTTCAGAAACACCTTAGAATGGGCACTAGTGAACCTGTGAGAACTTGACTAGCACCTGCCTTAGTAACACTCTATTTGTTCGTTTATTTGTTTGTTTAATTTTTATGTTGGCATCCTGCCTGCAGGTATGTCTATGTTCCAAGTGTGTGCCTTGCCCATGGATTCCAAAAAAACACATGATATACCTTGGACTAGAGTTATAAAGATAGTTGTGAGCCACCATATGAAGTGCTGGTAATCAAACCCAGGTCCTGTGGGAAAATCAGCCACTGCTCTTAACTGCTGAGTCATCTCCCCAGCTGCCTTTGTAAGTAAAGTTCTTATTTCTTAATTTAGTAGTCGGAATGTAATGTCTGCTTTCCTGCTCTAACACAGATCTAAGGAGAAACATTTATTAGCTAGCTTTTTACAAAAAAAAGCAGAGCACTGCTTTAGGAAACATGTACACAGGGACCAGAAAAGATAGATACTGCATTTCTTATAATGTAATATATCTAAGCAATTAAAACTCCAATCAGTTTCAACAGATAATACATTTTTCATTCAATTATAAAAAAATAAACTAATGGGCAAAAGAGAAAATCATATTAACTCAATCTCTAACAAAAGATAAAGGCAGTTTCCTCCACTTTGAGAATCAGTTTATGTAAACACAACTAATTAAGAAAGCGCTAATGACAATTTGATGACTATCTAAAAATTGTAAACTGAAACTTCTAGTAACAGGAGATTAAATCAGAAGTTCCATTACAAAGCATTGAAAACATTCACCTAGTCTTCATATATTATCACTGGTCGAGAGAACTCTAATACCTGAATTAGTGCCTTTCAGACTTCACTGACCTGTGTACACACACACACACACACACACACACACACACACACACACACTCTCTCTCTCTCTCTCTCTCTCTCTCTCTCTCTCTCCCCACCCCCGAGGAACAAACTATCAAATAGCAAAACAACTTACAATCATACTTTTCAAGAGAGAAAAGTAAAAACAAAAGCGTGATTTCCTCAAATGCCATTACTTCATTCAGCAATACACCAGGCTTGGTGGCAAGCACCTTTACCCACTGAGCCATCTGGCCAGCCCCACCCCCCAAAAAATGTTTAAACAGGAAAAGAAATATGTCACCATCACCAAATTTTAATATCCAACATCTCAGAAACAAGGCCAAAAAGTATTTAAAATAAAGACACAGCTATTTAAAACTTGTGCTAAATCCAAGATTACACAACTGTAATCTCAGAACTCAAAAAACTAAAACAGGAGGATAATGAGTTTAGATCAACATGGGCTACACAGCAAGTTCATAACCAGTCTGGGCTACGCAGTGAGATGCCATCAAACTCAAAAACAAACGACGAAAAACCTCTTGGTAAACGTTACATGATCTCGTAAGCCTACCTCTTTTATTCATTTTTATAGAACCCATAAGTGAATGAATAAAGTTCAAAGGATTAACAATAAAATCAGCTTTTATATTTAATAAAGTAACTATAAATATTATTTTTTATGATCTTGATAATGACCAGATAGTTAGTTCCAACTTACCTTGGTACGAAAAGATTTTGTAGATGTTTTAATATACTTTGAATATATAAATTAGGTTCTTTAATAACTGGTAATGGAATAGAATCTTTTGGCAACACCAAAGCCATAATCCAATCTGTATATACATCAACACAATATTTTACAGTCTCTCCATCCAATGGAAGGGTCAGTCCATAGCAAATTACTTCCATGGTCCATTTTACCTAAGCAAAAGAAAACATTCGCAAAGACTATAGATCTTTATCTGTATCTCACTAGATTAATTTAAAATTCAACATCTTCTAGTGCCCAGAATTGAAGATACGATCATCTCAACATATACATCAAATTTAATATAGATATACTTACTATGTTGTAGACATATTAATGTTGCCTTTGACAAGCAAATTTCAGAAGAAATTAAATTTATTATTTTTAAATATTATGCCTATGTATGTTTTACCTCTTTGATATCATTACCATTCACTCTGTAAAATGATCCTTTCAATTTCTTGTAGACACTGGAAATAGAAAAATAGGAAATGCAGGAGCTGGAGGAATGGCTCATCGGTTAAGAGCACTGGTTACTCTTCCTGAAGTCCTGAATTCAATTCCCAGCATCCACATGGTGGCTCCCAACCATCTGTAACTATGGTCCCATGGAATCCAATGCTCTCTTCTGGTTTATAAATGTGCATACGGATAAAAGACCCATATACATAAAAATTATATAATAAATACATCTTTAAAAAAGAAAATGCAGGATTTTTATTCTACTCAATTTACATATGTAAATGTGTATCATTTAAGAAATCATTTCAATTATATTCCATTCTCAGATTATGCAACAGGAACAAATGACAGAAAGGAAAATGAATCATTCAACTTATTATATAACTTGTTTTCTCTGCCAAAAAACAAACAAAACAGAACAAAAAAACCCACAACACTACAATGGACAGGTGAGAACTCACAGAGGTGAGGGAGCGAATGGGAAAGGTCTTAACCAGGCATCTAGTCACACTTCATCTGACCACTTACTGAAGTGCTACAAGAAATAAGATACTAAGAGAAAGGGGGAAAAAAATCTCCCAATTTGGAAAAGAAAAGTGAAGCTATAGTCTAGACACCAACGCCTAGATGTTTATGTGAATTCTAGATATAATTCTGGGGCAAATACTAAGCAGATGATCAGTAAACATTTAATAATAAAAGGGGCTGTGTGAGCACTGACAACCAGGCTGCTCAAACAGACTAAGTCAAGCCAGATAAGCTTTCCTACAGGCTCATTATGATAAGGGCTGACAACTGTACAGTCACTGCAGGTTAAAAAGTACCTTCATAAAAGCCACTATCACCATAGCCCTAATGAGAGCATACATCCGAAAAATAAAACTTAGCATATTTCAGTAACTCAGTCCACTACCGGTTCATACATAGTGAAGCTGAAAATGAACCTTGTCTTCCAATGAGAAGCATGAACCCAGTTTTCCAACCACAAATTTTGAAATGTCTCACTAAACCACTAACAGGTGTTTTTGGAATCAGGGTATCTTATCTCTAACAGGAAATTTGGCAAGAAATTCTAATGGACAAAGATGAAGACATAACAGTCTGTAGGATATAGAATGGCCAGATTTATAAGTGGTCCAAATACCACACAAGACAATAACAGAATGAAGTTTCTGAAATTATTTGGGGAAAGGGTACTGGCTTACCAAAGGCCACACCAAGTTCATGTTGTTGCTGCTGCTATTTGGTGGTACTAGGGATTAAACCCAGAGTGCTAAACACAACAGGGAAACACTCAACTACTGAGATATACCAGCCAACCTTGCCAAAGCTTTTATTTAGGCCAGGCGTGGTTGATGTTGCCAGCACTCCCAAGTGCTAAGGCGGGGAGATCTCAAGTTCAAGAAAGTCTGAGCTACACAATGAGTCTAAGACGGCCTGAACTAACACAAAGATCCTATCTCAAAAGAATAACAACAACAACAACAACGGGCAATTATCTGTAAACAACATAAAGACAAAAAGTATAGTCAGTTTGTTGGACAGAATTTAAGACTTACAAACAACCAAAGCTCCCAGGGACTAAATCACTACCCAAAAAGTACACATGGACTGACCCATGGCTCCAGCTGCATATGTAGCAGAGGATGGCCTGGTTGGACACCAATACGAGGAGAAGCCCTTGGTCCTGCAAAGGCTGTACCCCGCCTTAGGGGAATGGGGAATGTTAGGGTAGGGTGGTGGGAAGGGAGGGGTTATTGGGGAACACCTTCATAGAAGAAGGGGGAGAGGGGTTGGGGATTTAGCTCAGTGGTAGAGCGCTTACCTAGCAAGTGCAAGGCCCTGGGTTCGGTCCCCAGCTCCGAAAAAAAAAGAAAAAGAAAAAAAAAAAAAGAAGAAGAAGAGGAAGAAGAAGAAGAAGAAGAAGAGGAGGAGGAGGAGGAGGAGGAGGAAGAGGAGGAGGAGGAGGAGGAGGAGGAGGAAGAAGAAGAAGAAGAAGAAGAGGAGGAGGAGGAGGAGGAGGAGGAAGAGGAGGAGGAGGAGGAGGAGGAGGAGGAGGAGGAGGAGGAGGAAGAAGAAGAAGAAGAAGAAGAAGAAGAAGAAGAAGAAGAAGAAGAAGAAGAAGAAGAAGAAAAGAGGGAGAGGCAATGGGATGGACAGGAAAAACTGGGAAAGGGAACATTTGAAATGTAAATTTAAAAAAATCTAATAAAAAAAGAATTTAGGATTCAAAAATACTTTAAAGGCTTGCTAGATATGAATCTGATGAAATATATACATATATTGAATTTTGGAGGTAGAAGATATGTGGAATTGAGACAGTGTCTTGTTAGATAGTCCTAGCTGTCCTGACACTCAGGATTCTCTTGCCTACGCCTGCCAAAGCTTAAAAACTTTAGCTCAAAAACACCTACAAAAGACTAAAGGTAGAAAATGAATGGTTAGTTGCAACAAGTAACTGTCACCACACTGAGGTTGTGACATACTCAGAGCAGGAAATGTTGCATGTTAAGCCACACAAGAAAAGAGAGTGTGGATGTGTTCATGTACACGTGGGTACATGCATGTGTGCCTGTGCCTGTGTGTAGATGCCAGAGGTCAACCTCAGGTTTCACTGCTCAGGTACTGACCACCTTGCTTGTTGAGACATGTATGTCACTGACCTGGGGCTTGTGATTGGGCTATGCTAGCTGTGAGACCCAGAAATCCTCCTGTCTCTTTATGCCCAGTGCTGGCATAACAGTGACTGAAGTACATGCCACTATACTGTTTTGACGGGTTTTGGGGTTTTTTTTATTTGTTGGTTGGTTTGTTTTTTTGTTTTTGTTTTTCGCTTCTGTTTTTGCATGCATTCCGCTATGCGGCTCTGTCTGGCCTAGAACTTTCTATGTAGACCACAGTGGATTAAAGCTGGACTGCACAACACTTTATCAACTAAGACCTCAAGTTCAAAGCAACCCAAGTTATACAGTCATCTCCCCAGGCCCAAAAAAGAAATCTTAAAGGAGCTATAGGTCCCTAATTATTAGATGAAAGAAAAAAGACAAGTTATCTTTGGGATAATGTCATAGCAGTTAAATTGTTCTAAATTGTTCTAAATTATAATTGTTCTAAAGGAAAAATACCCTTGATGACTTAAAGGGTAAAACCATTTGCTGATATGTATCTGATAGCCTGAGTTTGATTCTAAGGACCAGAAGTAGAAGAAAAGACCTGATTTCCAAAATTTGTCCTCTAATCTCTGAATGTGCACCATGGCACACATGCATCCCTGTCCCTCACCCCCAACATAAACAATAATAAATAAAACTTGAAAACAAAGTACCTTCCCATAATCTTCTGAGGGAAATAAGGACAATAACCAAGGGCGTTACTATGTCACTTTCTATCTCTGTATATGCCATCTCATCTAGAGAAAAGGCAGCAAAAGATCACAACTAAAGCCAGAGAAGGTGTCAGGGCTTATGTAGTCCTTTAATGAGAAAACTACCAAGACTGAGGGACTTCAACCTTTAGCGATCCTTGGGCAAGGGAGGATGAACAAACTGCCTCTGCGGCTGTAGGCTTTAGTTTCAGTCACATCTGAAGCTTCATGAATGCTCAAAAGTAAGAAGAGCTAGACACAGCAGCTTACTCCTGTAATCCCAACACTTCAGAAGCTGAGACAGGAGAATGACTGCAAATTTGACACTACTCTGGTTACAGAGTGAGCTCTAGGTCAATCTGATCTATAGAATAAGACCTTATCTTTAATAGTAATAATAATGATAATAATAACAATAATAGTAGAGTAAGTCACACCTATAATCCCAGCACTTGGGAGGCAGAGGCAAGAGGATCTCTGTAAATTCAAGCCCAATCTGGCCTACAAAGTGAATTCTAGGCCTGCCAGGGATACAGTGAAACCCTGCTACAAAAAAAAAAAAAAAAAAAAAGGCATGACCTTTCTTAAACAGAGTTCTAACCCTACACAGAATCATTCTCAGGATTCCTTTACAACTTCCCACTGAGGTTTTATGTCAGCTAACTGCCCTGACCCCAGGAACAGAACACCAGTTCCAAAACAAGAAACCCTTTGAACAGCAAATTTAGGAACAGCAATTCCAAACCCAATTCCAACTACCCTGGCTTACAACCAGAAGGGCATCGCTGTTCTGTATCACCCTTAAACGTGGAAGCTAGGCTAGATAATGGGCAGCGTAAGGGACACAGGAGAGCTCAAGCTCAGCACATATGTGTAGTTTGGAAAATCGGACATAAGTGAGGCTTTCAGTCAGTGTCTACCTATAAGCAGGGAAGGGGGCTATGCTAGCTAGTTTTATGTCAGCTTGACACAAGGTATAGTCATCTTCAAGGAGGTAACCTTAGTTGAAAATTTTTTCTTAATTACTGATGGGGAGGGTCCAACTCATTGTAGGTGGTGCTACCCTAGGCTGGTAGTCTAAGAAAGCAGGCTGAGCACGTCATGAGGAGCATACTAATAAGCAGCACCCCTCTATGGCCTCTGCGTCAGCTCCTGCCTCCAGGTTCCTGTACTGCTTGAGTTCTTCCCTTGGACTGTGATTCTGGATATGCAAGTTAAATAATCTCTTTCCTCCCCAAGCTGCTTTTGGTTATGGTGTTTTATCACCTAACTAAGACAGGGACTTCCAAACAGAAACAGAAAAGGAAATCTGAAAACTGAGCCTAGCACTTAAGGGTCTGACACTTGATTCTCTGTCTCAACCACTCAGCTCACATGGAAGGGGCCAATGAGAAGCCTTAGCAGCAAAAACGGCACAACCCTTTCTTTTTATCTCCCATAGGCCCCGAGTCCCAGCACAGAATCCAAATGAGATAAAAACAGAACTTTCACTACATCGGGCAGCAATCCATTAAAAAGTCAACACTGTAACAATGCACAGTGTTCCAGCAGCGGACCCAAGTCTGAATCCTATCAACCATGCCAGATGGATCACAACTGCTGCTAACTCCAGCTGCAGAGGAATCCAACAACCCTGGTTTTCACAAGCACCCATGTATATATACATGCTCACACAGACTATATACAGATACAAACTTAAACGTAATAAAACTACTTTTATTACTTTTTAAAAAGTACACATTAAATAAGTTTTTTTAGTAATCAATGCATATTTTCAAACAATAGAATGAAATGAAGAAACACTTACTTCTTTGTCAGTTTTTAACAAACTCTCACTACCAGCCACTGAAGAGGTACCTAATGCCTGCCCAAGAGGACGGACCACTGCATTCGCCACCTCTCGCCCAACACTTTCTGGATAGCTGTGTAGCACACTGGTATGGCCTTGATCATTCTGAATCACCAAATGTAGTGACCGCCACTCAGAGTACATTGTGCCACTAAAGTACTATCCAAATGGCATCTGAAAAGACAAAACAGTTACACATGTTAAATTATGTTTATTGCTAATAAAAAAGATTTACACTAGGCAGCACAATAAAATGGGTGGCAACACATTGATTCTGGAAAACATGTTTCAGAAAAAAAAATGTAACTAGAAGGACTCAAAGGTTAGGAGTGCTTGCTGCTCTTCCAGAGGACCAACACTTTCAGCAGGTGGCTCACTTCTTATAACTCCATTTCAAGGGAATCTAAGTAAGCCCTCTGGTGGCCTCCACAACACTGGCATTCCTATATACATACCCCACACAAAAGTGCATAATTAAAAAGTAATTTTTAAAACATTTCTAAGTGTTCTGAGCTATCTAAAGGCTTCATGGTGAGATCAAGTGAGAAGATCGCTCCTGAGAGGTAGTTGTATGAGCACCTTCACTACAGAGCTCCCCTGCTTCTGGGTAAATTCAAGGTCGACCTACACAATTTAGCAAGACCTGTCTCAGAAAAAATTTTTTAAATACAAGGAGAGTCCGAGACAATATATCAGTGATAGAATACTTGCCTAGCATGCTCAAGGCCCTAGATTTAAAACAGCAGTACTGGAAAGAAAGCTCACACACACAAATATACACACACACACACACACACACACACACACACACACACACACACACACACACACACACACACACACACACACAAAGGAAAAATCAGATCCAAACTCTCCCACAACATAAGGACATTCCCCTTCAGAGACAAAGTGAATGTGAGATGGAGTGTCTTAAGATGTTAAGGGCAACTTTATGTGTGCATACAGTCTCTTAGGTTTTCCTTCAACATTCTTCACACTCAAGCTTTTTGCTCATCTGGAATTTACTTCTATAAATGATGAGGAGAGGATTTAATGAAGACATTCCATTTAGAACTGAGTGTCCCCAAAGATTCTCACTCTCTGCACACTGACCAGAAGTGGGTGTCTCTCTCCAACTATCAACAGCTTGTAATGGAAAAACCAGTGTTCTCCAATAGAGTCTAACAAGGTATATTAACCACACTCAACAGTAGGCCCCATGTCCAAAACAAAATCCAACCCAATGATGTTTGTGTGGAATTGTTTTTGTCTCATTGCTATGACTGGGCATTTTTATGCTACTAGTCTTCTGCTTGTATATTACAAGCAAGATTTTGTGTTTTATAGGTTTTATTTGTGTCTGTGTTTCTTATGGTTTCTCATTTTGTTTTGGCCTTTTATATTCTGGTGTGTTTCCCTTTTTTATTTGTCTGTTTGCTTTCTAAAGAAAGAAAATAAAGGGGTTGGGGATTTAGCTCAGTGGTAGAGCGCTTGCCTAGCAAGCGCAAGGCCCTGGGTTCGGTCCCCAGCTTTGAAAAATAGAAAAGAAAAAAAAAAAGAAAGAAAGAAAAGAAAGGCATGGAGTTAGGTGGATCAGGAGGTAGGGAGGATCTGGAAGATGAGGGAGGGGAACCATAATCAGAACACATTGTATGAATTTTCAATCTAAAAAGTCCTTATCTCATTAAATTGAAGTAACATTTTTGTCATGTACTATGCCAATAACATGATTCAATTCCAGTAGCTTTACAGAATCTTTTATAATTGCAAAGAACATCTCCCCATCATTCATTTTAAAGTATTTACTGGCTATTCTAGGCATTGTCCTTTTTATATAGAATGTATGGGTTTCTCTAATTTAAAAAAATGTATAAATAAAACTTGCTAGAAATCTAACTGAAATTGTTTACATACTATGCTAGGGATCAAACCCAGGGCTCTATACATGTTAGGCAACTCCTCTACCACTGAGCCACAATGCCAGGCCTTGAAACTTGCTTACAGCATTGTGACTCCCTGCCTCCAAGTTACAGCTTCAAAGGACGAGTGATAACTGCTCGTCTACCAATCCCACCAACTCTCTACAACTGTTTTTGCCGCTCCTACTGGTAACTTTAATCTATCTGATAAAGTTTCACCCTTCAGAGTTCAGCCCAGATATTTCCTTTTGCTAAAATTTTGACTCCAAAAGCAGCTCCTCCCTGTTCTGAGACTCTATTGATCTGCTTATAGAGATTCAACTACTCAATAGTTATGCATAGGTTCTCCACAGGTAATTCCAGTCTTCAGTGGGAACCTCAACTCCTTACATACACTGCATATTAGATATTTGAGAATGTCAAGGTTTGCTGCACCAGCAGGGAAAGAGAGTTTAGTAAATATCCCATCTATTTCACTAAAGAATGTCCAAAATGTTATACTATTATATATATTTCAAATTTTATATATACTTCAAGCTAAGTTATTATAAAACTACATCTCCAAATATTAAAAGAAAATAGTTAAAATTAAAATTGATATTACAAATTATCATTACAAGGAACAAAAGGTGTTTTTTGGGGGAGGGGTGTTATTTTTGTTTATCTAGATTGGGTTTCTCCGTGTAAAGGCCCTGGCTGTCCTGGGCTCACTTTGTAGACCAAGCTGGTCTGGATCTCACAGAGATTTGCCTGCCTCTGCCTCCTGAGGCTGGGACTAACGGTGTGCACTCCCATGCCTGGCTGGAATGAAAGTTTTAAGAAGGCAATTTTCTCATTTTCAGAAAGTTATACTAGCTATCAAATCTCATACACACATAAAAATTAGCTATAACATTTTGGCTGAAAAATGCAATTTCCTGTGCCTCAACTTTAGAAATTCTGATTCAGTAGGTTTAAGCTAGAACATGAGGTCATTTTTTTTTTTAAAGATTTATTTTTGTTTTATATGCTTGGGTATTTTGCCTGCATGTATGTCTGTCTATACAGCTTGCACATGCAATGCCCAAAGAGGATAGAAAGGGGTGTCAAGTCCTCTGAAACTGGAATTACAAATGGTTGTTGGCAGCTCTGTGGTGCTAAGAACCAAATACGGTTCCTCTATAAAAGCTCCAACTGCTCTTAACCTAAGCTATCCCTGTCCCTAAAAAGTTACTTGTCCCCTGTGTCTGAGCACCCAAAACTGTAAAAACAAAAACAAAAACAAAACCTCGAGGGAGAATAGCCTGTTTCACTGGTGTTGGGAGAATTAAAGAATTAAGAAGTATATTTGGGGCTTGTCCTAGTTAATAGTAAGGGACCAATAAATGATTGCTATTAACTGGAGCAAAATATATATCATAATAACAACTAGGCGAACATGTATGACTTCAGATTATAAAGATGAAAGGTAAGAGGTACTATGAAAGATGAAAGAAAGTAGTACTATTACTATAATTAATACAATAAATTTATGCTAATCTCCATGACAGAGAATTAATAAAAATGTCAGCATCCTGATTACTTGTGACAATTCAGTCACTCATAGAAGCCACCAAATTGAGTCAGGTTGTGATTATGCACATCTTGAATCCCAGCCCTTCAGAGCCAGAGCCCTGTGAGTTTGAGAGGCAAGCCAGGTCTACAGAGTGAATTCCAAGACAGCCAGGACTACCCAGTGAAATCCTATAGAGAAAAACAAACAAACAAAAGAAAGAGATCACCAAGCGGACTCATTCAATAGTTATTAACCATCTATTACATACAATAGACAGTGTTAACACCAAGGAGATGACTAAGAGATCCACATCCTGTTTTCAATTAGGTTGCAGTTTAACACATAATAACTATGATGCAAACTGGGACATTAAGGTACAAGATGTGAAAATTATAAGCAACCATAAAAATTCAGGGAAAAGACTACTTTTGATACAAAGAGAGTGAACTGAAAGCCTGGTAGATTCAGGGTACAAGAAGGATATGGAGCATACAAACTGGATACTGATTACAAGAAAAGCGGGTAGATAGGAATGAAAGTCAACCATAAAGACAGTAAGAACAGGGAACAAAGTATAATGGCCCACACCTGTAATTCTAACACTTCAAAAACCAAGGCAAAGACTGCAAGTTCAAAGCTACCATAGGGGTTGGGGATTTAGCTCAGTGGTAGAGCGCTTGCCTAGGAAGTGCAAGGCCCTGGGTTTCGGTCCCCAGCTCCGAAAAAAAAAAAAAAAAAGAACCCAAAAAAAAAAAAAAAAAGCTACCATAGGCTACAGTAAGATCCTTCTATTAAAAAAAAAAAATTAAAAAAAAAGAAAAAAAAAAAACAAGAAGAAAAACAAAAAATAAACAGGACTGGAGAAATGGCTCAGCGGGTAAAAACACTTACCACTCTTCGAAGGGACCTGAGTTCAAACCCAAGCACCCATATTAAGCAGGTCACAACTGCCTGTAACTCAATCTCTAGGAATCTGACATTGATACTCTCTTCTAGCCTCCCTGGGTACCTGCATGCCTACAGCATATACAACCACTGACAGACAGACAGACAGACGGATGGATGGACGGACGGGGACACACACACACACACACACACACACACACACACACACACACACACTTTTTCTAATGTTTTAAAACAAATCCACATCTGGAACAAGATGCTCAGAGTAGAACGGGGAAAAGATTATATTGTAGACAGTAATAGAATTTTATTTGAAAAAAGGCCAGACATGGTGGTATATGCTTTTAATCTGAGAAAGTGGAAGCAGGTCCATCTGTGTGAGTTCAGGCCAGCCTGGTCTACATAGTGAATTCCAGGCTTGAAGTGAGACCCTGACTCAAGAAAAAAATACTTTTTTTCCATTAATTTAAATAATTTTTAAAACATAAGCAATACCCAATTTTGAAAGACTTTGAAAGGCAGGATTAGAGATTTATAATTAATTCAGTAAAAACTGGAGGCAAGGCCTGTGAGATGACTCAGCAAGGCTAAGGACCTAAATTCAACCCACAGGATCCACGTGGTGAAAGGAGAGAACTGACTCCTACAAGTTGTCCTCTAACCAAACATGCACAATAGCATACACTCACACAATTAAAAAATAAAAGCAGAAAACTAGGAATAGACTGTGTCCACATCAACTAAAACTTTGCAACAAAAAAAGTGCTAGATATGGGATACAGAAAATTAAACCAGAAGCTACCCTCCCAGGAAGATATACTTAGAGGTACTATGCATCTCCCCTTATGCAATCACACCACCAGCATCCCTGTACAATGTTCCAGAAGATTCTACACACCTTATCTGTCAGAACTGGTGGGTGTAATACAGGGCCTGAATAATCATCTGGAAAGAAGTCAGTAAATCCACTTCCTAAATACCAATGGAGAGATAATGCGGGGGTTCATGTGGGTTCAAGACTGTCACCGCACCTCTATACATGATCTGATATTAGCGTGTGCAGCTGTGGGAGTTGTGCCAGAAGTAAATACTAGAGGAACAAGATAAAGTGCACCAGTTGATCCCTAGTTTCCTTCTCTACTCCACATGGACCCTTTTCCAAGTACCTTCTCTAAAGGTTGTCATTGTTTGACCTTGTGAGGCTTACCAGCTTACAGCTCATAAGCACTCCATATGTAAGTTCAGTCTAAATAACAATAACCAAAACAATCAATACAGTGGTGGCCCACAAAGGCCACAACCTAATATTAGTCACATCAACTGACTCAAACAATAGTCATCATATGTACTGTATACGGTAAACACAGTGAGTACCACAGTAACAATCAAACTATTCCCAAGGAGCTTCAAGTCACACTATAAGAACAATTGTTTGCAAACTTCCTGAAATAAATCTAGATATCAGTTATATCACTAAGCAAATATCATTAAACACCTGTATTATCAGTTTGTCCTAGGATTTAGGTATGCAGATATAAACAGAACACAATGGCCAAGAGAAAGTTTTATAATGATTAAGATAGAAACCAATGAGACATCATAACAAAATAACATTTAATATGATCAATGATGTGATCAGCTACAAGGCAGCAGATTAGAACTACCGGAGATCTTGACTTGATAATAATGTGCCTTTGTGTAACTGTTACTGACCAATTTCCAAGAACTTTCACAGGTTACTTCATTTTATTCCAACAACTACCTTAGGCTGTTTAAGTTAGAAAGACACACTAGCCATTAGGAAAGGACACAAATAAGACTACGACTCGTTCAGGGTCACATCAGGTAAATGCAACATTGGGACAAGAAACTCTACCTCTCACCTCAAGGTCCAATGCTTCTGACTCTGTGTCTCACATATGACCTTGAACAAGTCACTCTACGTTTACTTTCACAGTCTCCCTGTTTCTAAAACCAGGTGAGCACCTCAGTGCTTATCTCGAGTGACTTGGGAGAAGGCTCAAATAAACAGTCTAACAACATACTTCAGGAAATACAAAGGTATATGTTAAAACAGTAAAGGGTAGCACACAATAAATAAAGTGTCACTAGATCTTAAGGTACAAGTGCATCTGAACTCATCCATATAATGTTATGACCAAAGGACCGCATTTCCTAATTCTGTTGTGGTCTTAATGACTCCACAAGGCAAACAACCAACAAGCGGGAACTTAAAAAAAAAAAAAAAAAAAAAAAAAAAGGAGGGGAAATGGTGTCTCCTATGCACTAGACTGTAACTGCTAAGGGTCCTATCAAGCTCTTGAATTACAGGAGAGAGACAAGTTCTGCCTGCATTTCTTCCCAGAGATTTAAAAAAAAGAAAAAGAAAAAGATGGTTTTTGCTAGTCTATGAAAGAAATGTAAATATACTCCTAGCCCCAGCCAGAACTATCACAACTGTTCGGAACTGATATTCCTAGTGTCTGTCATATCTACTGGCATGGGTAACTATACATTAACTATACATTTAGAACTCAGTTCCTTTACTGCATTTAAAGTGCTTAGTAGGCACACAAAACTAGTACACAGTGTACTGGACTCATCGGACATGACAGAAAATTCTATTTCACAGGGATGCTTAAGATACTATATACTTTTTATCACAATCCTAGCTACAGAACTCCTTAAGTTCAGAAGCTGTATCCTACACTCAATACCTCCAGTTCTGTAACAAAATGCACGTCACATACCAAACGTTCTAATCTTACAGTTCTAATCTTACATACTTAGATACAGATTATACAGTTCAGCTTTCCCAATTGTCTCCCAACAAAAGAATGTCACATGAGGGACACAGTCTAGAGGGAAAAGGTCTGTTTTTCCAGTCCTGAGTATACTAGAAGCTTTAGGCACGATTTATCTATAAAAAGTTAAAACTAAACTGTGTAGACACTACTTCTAAAACATCTTTGGAAAAGGAGGTGAGACAGGCTCTCACTATACACCTCAGGGTGGCCTCAAACTTGTCCCAATCTGCCTGCCTTATCGGAGATTATAGGTGTGAGCACAACAGCCAGCTTAAAACTTTATCTTATACCACAAGAATCACTCAATCTGTCTAAAAGACCTTTGTACATGTCTAGAACAATACTGACAGGTCCCTCCATTCAGGCAGAATTCTTGCCAAAGTCATAGGTTACTGTGACTTTGGTCACTAACTGAGCATGTGAACATTTTCACACATACACTAGAGATGTTAAAGCCAACTAAAGACTTTAACCTCAAGCTTAAAAAAACTGAGTTTCTTCCATATGCTAAGACCAGAACTGGATACTCTGTTCGTATCTGATTAGAGAACAAGGGCAAGTTTCTCGAGAGGCTGAATTTAACACCTTTCATCCCATCACCTTCTCTATTAGCCTTAGTCTAAAAACTAAGCAAACCGTATATAAGAGTAAGACAGGAGAACCTTCCTCTAACATTATACTGTAACAATTACTTTACGAAATGTGTACTTATTCAATCTACATATTTGACATTTAACTAGGGAGAAATAACTCATCTAGGCATGCTAGTACTGGCCTACAATCCCATCTACCTAGGAAGCTGAGCCAGGAGAACCCTAAGTTGAAGGCCTGCTTAAGCTATAGACTAAGTTCAAGGTCAACCCAGGTAGCTTGTTATGACTTTGTTTCAAAATAAAAAATAGAGCCATGTATGGTAACACATGCCTTTAATCCCTCAGGAGGTAGAGACATATAAACCTTTCTGAGTTCAAGGACATCATGATCTACATAACCATTTCTAGGTTATGTAGCAAGGGCTACAAAGTGAAACCCTATTCAGAAAAAAAAAAAAAGAAACACACACACACACACACACACACACACACACACACACAAATAAAATGGGAATGAAGATACAGTGGTACAACACTTGTATAGAAGGTTCTGTACTGAACCCCCAGTACCAATATAAAAAGACAGGAATGGGGGAATCTTCACTGTCGACAAACTTCTTCATAATGACCTTATAATATTTAATCTCATTAGTCTACTATGGCTTTAAGAATAACCAAGAATAGGGGTTGGGGATTTAGCTCAGCGGTAGAGTGCTTGCCTAGCGAGCGCAAGGCCCTGGGTTCGGTCCCCAGCTCCGAAAAAAAAAAAGAAAAAAAAAAAAAAAGAATAACCAAGAATAAAGAACCAGAGAATTGACTCAGTGGTTAAGGGCACTTATTGACAGCTCTGGCAGAGTACCCATGTTCAAGTTCCAGCGACTGCATGGAAACTCACAACCCTCTGTAACTTCAGTTCCAAAGGATGTGGTACCTTCTTCTGGCCTCTGCAAGCACCAGACGCCCAAAGAGTGCACATATATGCACGCAATCAGAATGCCCATACACATAAAAATAAATTAACAAAAAAAGGGGAGGTACTAAAGACAAAAGCAGTCTGAATTATTGCATTGACTTCCTTTAAAACTGGTATGCATGGGCAGCAATGGCAGCTCAGACATTATGTAATAAACTATATCTAGTTTGTCGGTTGCTCTGATATAAAGTTTTACTGTCTCCCGTCAAATGGGATGAACTGTAACTGAGAGCTATCCCATCTGCTTGTGTTGATACATACTCACAAGGCAATAACATTTAGACAATCAATACTCCTTTTACACAATGAGGAAAGACTACATGCAAAACCCCAATGGCAGTAAAATGTCTCTCACTATAGAACTGATTGTCTGATATGGAAGTTAACATGAAAATTTATCAATGTTTTTGTTTTGTTTTGTGTGTGTTGACTGGTTGGGTGGAGGGGTTTTTTGGTTTGTTTTTTTTTTGTTTTGTTTTGTTTTTTTGACAGGCCTCTGTATGAAACCCTGGCTATCCTGGTACTAACTCATTGTGCAGAGCAGGCTGGTCTTGAACTCACAGAAATCCACCTGCTTCTACCTCCTGAGTGCAGGGATTAAAAGTATGTGCCACCTCACCCAGCTAAACCAATCAATGTTGCTAGAACATAGTCTTGCACACAGCACCTTGTCATGGGTAAGAATTCAACATTTTATTCATCTGCTGAATAAATGAATAAATCTACCCAGAGTATTCCTAAGGAAAAAAGCCCTTAGGCTAAGAACATCAAATACCTTTTACAAAAATAGAAAACAGATGTCTCTGCAGCATGAGGTCTGTGACATAAAGGGACTAAACATTGTGTTTAAAAAAGGTTTATCAGCCTCTGTGTCAAAGTACTCCAATAAAACATGGTCCCTGCCATCTAAACATTATAGAAGAGCTAGAACTACAAGACAGAAAAATAAAATATGTGAGCTACTCTACGATAACGCAAAGGTGGGCAAGGTTCACGGGTGGCAAAGGTTCTTGAAGGGAAGGTTGAGAGCTAGGCAGCAGACAGAAATGATGCGTATGAGAAAGTGTATGTATTTGGGTAGGGTGCTGAGAAAACACGGAGGACAGTCTTGAAGAAAGAATAGTACATGCAAAAGTCCAGAGGCTAGAGAAACCACGAGTGCTGTATATTAAGGAAAATTGCAAACCAACAGTTTTTGCAAGGGATGTATACATTTTTTAAAAGCTCAGCTGACTAAGAATCCCTAATTACATCTCACCCTCAAGGAGGCCTACCTATCAAAGGGGTGGTAGTCAGTGAACCTAAGGAAAAGCTCTCTCCTGACAACAGCTACCATCCCAGCACTCAGGAGGCTGAGGCAGAAAAATGGAGAGTTCCAGCAATAGAACAAGAGCGCGCTGGGGGGAAGGGAGTGACAATATGAATCTCTGCCAGTGGAATCCGCACTTTTAACAAGCATCCTCCTGCACACATAGCTGGAGAGACACACTTGGACCTCTGAGATTACACGCTTTCACAATTGCCAAACCTTACTATAGCCCAGAACCACTAGGGGAGTTCCGGAAAGGCAAATACTAGAATGATACCGGTATTTGTCTCCCCTTACCCTCTAGGCATGGTGGCTTAACTAGTTTGGGGTGCTATGGAACCAGGAATCTTTTCAAAACTCCAAGTGATTTTACCGTGCATCAAAGTTGGAGATCCAATGACCTAGTTGTTAAGAACCTGGACTGGACTGTCAAGGCTGCCTGAGTTCAAATTACCCAGCTATATGACCTTGGGCACAAAAGGTGCCCGATCGCTCCGGGCCTCGGTTGCCTGGTCCGTAGAATGGGGTAACAGTCCTGCCGTGCAGGGTGTTGAAGTTCCCCATCTGGCCTGGGCCTGGCGGACTGCAAGCGCTTAAGGAGGGTGGCTGTTTACTCTCCAAGCGTCACCGTGCCCCGGGCAAGAGCATCCTCACCGGACGGCAGCAACTCCACAAGCCCCTTCAGTGGACCGCATTCTCCCCGGATTTGCGGTCACCACTCCAGACCCGCCCCTGTCCCCAGGCAGCCAGGGGAGCGCTCCGCCAGTCCGACCCTCCTGGGTTCGCTCACACCCGGCAGAAGCCGCGGGCCAGGACTGTGCTCCCGCGCCCGGTGCTTCCACTTCAGAGCCCAGGAATGCGCCTGCCAACGCCCGGCCCCGGGAGCACTGGAGGTGGAGAGAGCCCCCGCCTCAGTGGCTGCTGAGGGGAAAAAAAAAAAAAACAACACGGCGAGAGGGGAGGGTCCGGCCGCACCGCGCCGGCCGCCGCGTACCTGAGGCGACGGGCGGGGCCCGCATCGCTGGGCGGGCGCACCGCGGGCCGCACTCGGCCTGCCGCCTCACGCGACCCGCGCCATCCGGCCCGCGCTGCCACTGCCCCGGCCGGCCCTCCACTGGCGGTCAGTCCGTCCACCCGTCAGTGACTCTCACAGGGCGCCCAGGGGACGACGAAGACCGGTCGCTTGGCCGGCCGGCTGAGCTCCGTTCAAGCAACTTCCGACTGCCAGGGGCGGTGGCGTCAAATAATTCCCCAGCCGAAGGGACCACTGCGCCTGCGCAGCGCGTCTGACCCGAGACTTCTGAGGGAACCGAGTGGGCAGCGTCAAATAAATCTCGAAGCCTGGAGCCGGAAGCTGCGCGTGCGCAGCCGTCCCAGAGGGCCGCGCGAAGCGCGATTGCCCACATCGCCCCCTTTCGGGCTCCAGTGGAGAAGGAGGAGTAAAGTGACGGAGCAGTTACCTCATCCCGCTGCAGGCTCTAGAAGCCATCTAGCTTCTGCTTGTTCTTAGTGCAGAAGAGTAAGGGGCTTCTCTGAAATGTTGGTACCATTCAGGCTAAAGGAATGTCTCATATCACAGCATTTTAGCTCTTCCTTTGCCCAGCCCCTTATTACATGGGCGCAGCATTAATATGGGCATTGCCCTCGCCAGGCATGGTATGCTTTCAAAGGATGATTCAGAACCTGTCATCAACGAATTGAATCCGATCTAGGAGATAAGCTATTACTAGCAAGAACTACAAGTTCGAGCACCTGCAATGCACCAGTCATTTTGGAAATAGTACCACTGTCAATAATTTAGTTTCAACTTCCACGAAGAAAGTAACATTTGAGACATACTCCCCACGTATCAGGCTGAGAGAAAAGAGGGCTGGAGACGGCTTCGTAGAGGGCCTGGCCTTGTGACTGACCTTGGAATTCAGAGATGGAGGGATCAGGGTGTTAAGTTGTGCAAAGAACACGTTCGTGTGGAAAGCAGAGAAATCAGTGACCATCACACTCAGAAGAGACCATGAACCAAGCAGGAATGAAGAAGACACTGGTGCCCTCTTATAAGAGATAAAACAAGAATTTCTTCAAGACTACAACCTCACCTACCCCAGGAAAGTAGCTAAAGAAAGAGGGGAAAGGGTGGGTAACAGTGTGTCAGGACAGTGTGTGGATGAGACAATAGAGTTCAATTAAACAAAGTTTTTGATAAATGCTTTAGCAAATTCAGAAGCCCCTCTCCTTCCCACTTCTACACTACAGAGGTCAAAAAGCAAAGCGCTTGACAGCGTACCAGAGAAGCAGAGTTCTAGTCCATAAAGCATAAGCCAAAGTTCCAAGGGAGACCTAGGATATGAAGGAAGTCCTGGGAACTTTTGTGTCCTTCCACTTTCCCCTACTTCACGATTGAACTGTGGTAGGATACAATGCCAGGAGATATGACAGTCATTCTGAGACCTTGAGGAAGACTTTACTATAAATGTAAAACAAGACAGAGAAACCTGCCTCTTTATGGCACACTAAGGAAACTGCATAAACCCCCCCACTCCTTTCCTGCTTTAAAGAGGGTGGTGGACCTTATTTCTACCACAATCCGTTGAGTTCTCTGTTACTTGCAACCACACTCCTAATGCTGTGAATATTGAATATCTATGGTAGATCAGACCGATAGGGTTGAATTGCAGCTGGAAAAGTGACAGACACAGAGAACTGGGGACCTTTTTAAAGCACATGAGACTTCAGATGTACCTTAGTTGGAGGAGTACTTGCCTGGTGTGTATGGTTCCCAGCACTACATAATCCATATCTAGTAGCATATTCATCCTTGAACTTGTTACACAGACTGCTTTAGGCCAGCTTGGGCTACACAAGACCGTGTCTCAAAAAAGACAAAAGTACTTGGAAAAGTGAAAATACCTCTAACCCCTCCATCTTGAGACTTTAATTCATGGCAGACCCAGTTCTTTTAAGGGGAGCTACAGGGACGGGGAGTTTCCATTCCTTTAAAATTTGGAAAAGAAGTTGTATTCAGTTCCAACCTGAGGCACCTAGATTTTCTTATCATTTTTATTTCACACACACAAAAAAGAACTATTGTAAAAGAGAACAGAAGTAGAACAAATCGAAGTTTTAAAAGTCCTAACTACCCAGCTAGGGAATTTCTACATATTTCTATAGCTCAACTGCCATGGTAGATACGAATGTGAACTGGGATTCTTTTCCATGCTATAACATGCAGCTTAATCATGTTTTGATCTTCTTTTTATTGACACCTAGTAATTGGATGTGGTATACATACTTAGGAAGTCTAGTGTGGCATTTCAACATATGCAAACAATGTATACTAGACAGAAACATGTGTAAGCAATGAATACTAGACCGAGTGCTTTATTTTAGTGTCTTGTTTCTGTGGTAAAAAATGCTCACCAGCAGATTAGAGGAGCAAGGGTTTCTTTTACCTCATAATTCCAAGTTACAGTCCGTCATTTGTGTGGAAGTCGAGACAGCAGGAACTTGATGCGGCTAGCCACATCAGCCAGTCAACAACAGAGAGAAATGGCACGCATATTTACACTGTCAAGTTCATTCACACTTATTCAGTCCCAAGGCCCAAACCTAGAGAATGGCGCCACCTACAGTGGGCTGGGTCCTCCCGCATCTATTAATCAAAACAACCCCACAGGCCAATCTGATCTAGACCATCCGTCATGGTGACAAGTGGACAATCAAAACTGACCATCACACAGGGTAACTAGCGTATCTGTTGCATCAGACGTTGTGTGTATTGGGAGGGCTCAGTTGCTCTTCAATGGGTATATTGAAATATTTCATGAATTACTGTCAGCCATGGTTATCCCACTATGCAAGGAAGAACGTAAGAAGTTACTCCTCCTTCTATCCTGCCCCATCTCAGTACCACTAGTTGCCCTTTCTCCACCTGACCCTCCCATGCCTTCCTCTACTAACCATATGCATGGCTAACTTTCAAGCTAACTTTCTAACTACCATATGAATGCAAGGATGTAAGTCTCCTTTTTTTTCAATAATGGCATCCAGCTCCATCTGCATTGCTGTAAAGGCTGGGATGTTATTCTCTTTCCAGCCCTTCACTATTCCATTGTGTAGGCACAGCACATGTTCTTGACTCAGTTGTACATCATTAGAGACTGGTCCCATATCTTGGCTGACATGAAAAGCGCTACCATTTTGTCTCTCGTGACAGACTGTTCTCCAAAGGTGGACATCAATCACAGGACCCATCCTACAGCTGTTATTACAGCATAACTGATGCTCCTCCCACTGAGAGGCGGGTCATGGTTTCAACCCTCTTTGGATCTGGTTGACGCCATGACCATTCCAATCCAGGAGGCAGAAGTGATGCTGTGGAGAAAGTCAAGTGACCTCTGGAGCCCGTTAGAGCGTCTATAAAGGATGCCTGGAGTTTTCTCCAAGCTGTGCATGGGTTTTGTTAGCCAGGATTTTAGACCTTAAAATTTTCTCAGTCCCATGGTTAGACTGGCCAGGGCCATGAGTGCCAGTTAGCAGAACAACTGGGCTCCAGACCTGGAGTTCCCAATTGCCATGTTTTCCTCTTCAGAGTACTTTTGTACAGAGTAAATTGGTGTTGATGAGTGACTGGCAGACACTCATGTTCGGTTCAGGACGAGTTCAAGACTCTAGGATACAAGTAACCCTCTTCAAAACCTGGACTTGAGGCCTTTTCCTTTTGCTCTTCCAGGCACAATGCCTAGAGGCATTCGGAAGGGTCCAGTGTTTGAATTCTGTTGTAGGCTCTCTTACAAGACAGCCTCTCGAACCCTCCGACAACAGGGCTGCCCACCTTTATACCAAGAAGGTTGGGGAAAGCACCGAAATCCACATTCAGTATGTGCCTAGGCAGACTACAAGGGGTTCGTGCGGTGAGGCCTAAAGTCCTTATGATTTTCTAAGACAAGGAAGCACGTCAGCTGGGCCTACAGGGGTTCTGTGTGAGCCGAGTTGAGACTGTGACAGGGATCGAGAGGGCTTTCCTCATTGAGGCAAAGAAAATTATGAGAGTGTTGAAGGCACAAGCACAGATTCAGAAAGGAAAATAAATGTGCGACTTTTTTAAGTAATAAAAATCGAGTCTTGGTTAAAAACAAAAAAACAAAAACAAAAACACCCAACCTGGACTTGAGCTTTATGGGAGAGGACAGTCCCAGCCTTGGCTGTTATTTTGTGTTCAGAATTCATCACCTGACCCTTTGCAGCACAGATGGTGTGCCCCAGGCACCTTTGGCTTATGTGGCCTTTTGGCCTATGCGCGGACAGGCAGACCCTGACTCTTATATCAGACTGTCCTCCCAGAACAGCAACTCTTATGTCCATCTAAGGCTGCTGTGACAAAACACAACCTTATTTCGCAAAGTTCTGGAAGCCAAGAGTTCAAGTTCAAGGTATTATCTAACCCAGTTCTGGTGAAGGCATTGTTCCTGGTTTGTCTTCTTACTGTGTCTGCACTTGGTAGAGAGAGGAAACTCTGGTGTCTCTCCCTTCTCATGAAGACACTAAACCTATCATTAGAGCTCCACCTTCAGGGTTTCGTTGAAACTTAATTACCTTCTGGGATAGTTAGTGTTGTCAGCTTGACAAGAGCTGGAATCACCTGGGAGATGGGCCTCATAAGTCAATTGGTGTGGGAAGAACCATCTTGATTGTGGGCAGGACCATCCCCCGGGCAGGGATCTCAGACTGTGGGAATGGAGAAGCAAGCAGAGTAGCAGCATTTGTTCCTTTCTGCTCTTGACTACAGATGCAAGGTGACCAGCTCTCTAGCTCCTGCCACTGTGGCTTCCCCACCATGATGAACAGTAACCTGAACTGTGAGTCAGAATGGACCTTTTCTCCCTCAAGATGCTCTGTCAGAACGTCTTACTACAGATGCAGGAAAGGGAAGACAAACACATTCCAAGGCTCTGCTTCCTAATCCAACCACAATGGGTCACAGGCTGTCACCGTACACATCAGAGGACATACACGATCAGCCTATAATGCTTATCTTAGCCACTGTTCTACAGCATGACCAAGGCGACTCTTATGAAAGAATGCATTTAGTTGGGACTTTGCTTACAGTTTTCAAGGGTTAGTCCATGAACATCATGGTGGGAAGCAGACAGGCATAGCACAGGAGCAGTAGCTGAGAGCTTTACATCCTGAGCCACAGGCTGCAGACAGAGAAGAAAGAAAGACTGGGCCTGACATGGGCTTTTGAAATCACAAAGCCCAATCCCAATGACACACCTTCTCCAACAAGGCCACCGCTCCTCTCTGTTTTTCTCAAAAGGCTTCACCAACTGAGGAACAAGTATTCAAGCCTGAACCCGCAGCAATCGATTCTCATTTAAACCAACACAATGTCCTGGAGGCTTCTTCAAGATTTCACAAGACCAAGATGTACCTCTCTTGCTGTACTCCAAATGGTGCAATGACGTCGTTCGCTCCTTGACCTTGATACATGGAAAGGAAACAGGTGCTCTGCTCACAGCCCTCCTGTTATGCTGCCTACTGGTGGCAGCAAATGGGAGAAAGTCAACACGGGAAGCCATCAACTGAAGGATGGCAGCAATCTCGGACTAAAGAGTTCACGTGGTTGGGAAATGTGTTCTTCTATGTCCACATTGTTTGTTTGGTTTTTTCCTCTAATTTTTATTATTTGCAGGGCTAGGGATTGAATCCAGGGCCTTGTACCTGCTGCTAGGTAAGTGCCTTACTGCTGAGCCCCTTGTTCTGTGACTATGAAAAGAAATCTAAGTGATTAATGTAGAATAACTGGACTATGAATGATTGACTGTCAGGAGCCATCTTGGATAGGCTAAGACTAGCAGGTGGACTTCCTGGAAGTGGCCCACTGTTTTTGCATGGTCTGTGATGGGTGACCTCAATGGCAAGGCTCCAAAGAGACTTCTCAGGATTGTTTCTTGCAGCTGATATGCCCTTCCTGTCATTATTAAATCAATATAATAGCCCTGGGCATTAGCCCACCCTATTGATTAGATTTACTGCAGATCAACGTAAAGATGAACTGTCATGAAATAATGCTGTTTAGATGAATTAATGATTCTATAGAATTCCTGATTTGATTCAAATAATTTTAGGAAGAAAGTTTTAAGAGATGGCCTTAGTTGCTTTGCTAGGAAGGTGTAATAAAGTTAGAATCAATAACAGAATGTGCCTACTCCTCATAATAGTAAGTAAAATCTGAATAATAAGAAATACAATGAGCTTTCATAATTACACTTAAAAGAGAATAGGGTTTGGGACAAATTTGTGTTCAAGGAAAAAACATTTAGGTCCAAGATAAGTCACAGGCCTGCACTATGATAAGGCAAGGCCATGTGAAACTGTTGCTTTGAACTTATAATGAGCTTACAGAATGAAACACTGCTTTGAACTTAATATCAGCATCCTTCTGTAATTCCCATTCTATGTAACATTTTATCACTGAGGTAATTTTCTAAAGAACTTTTTGTCTAAGAAGGTATAAAAAGTCCAGAGAAAAGAAATAAAGTTGTTGATTGGATAGTTTGGCTTGGGAAGCTCTGTCCCATCCATCCATCCATCCATCCATCCATCCATCCATCCATCCATCCATCCATCCATCCATCCAAATGTACATGTCTGTTTGTACATATGTGTGTAGGTATATGTGTATGTATGTAAGCATGCATGAATACTTGTGGAGTGTATGAGACAGGTGGTTGGGCCCAACAAAAATGTGAATTGGTGGGGTTGGGGATTTAGCTCAGTGGTAGAGCGCTTACCTAGCATGCGCAAGGCCCTGGGTTCGGTCCCCAGCTCCAAAAAAAAAAAAAAAAAAAAAAATGTGAATTGTTAATGTGTAAATGAGAACATGAATGAAAATGTAAACGCGTGTATGGATGTATATGTGTCTGTGCACATTTGCCTGTATAAAGCATCTTAATTCTTTTCCTTTCCTTCCTCTCTAGTTCATAGAGAGTTAACCAGCCAAGCCAGTGAAGGGCTTCTCACTGCCTGGCCAGAGAAAGGAGCCCTAGCAATAAATCCTAATCATGCCCTGCCCCCTCCCTGTTAGCAACAAGTGTCAATAGATCCAGAAGCTTCTGGCCCTAGAGTAACTTAAAGTCAACATAGGCATATGTTATTATAAAAAGCAACCCTACTCTCGTACAAGACCAACTCTTGCCCCCTTGGCTGTTTCAGAGAGAACCCAACCAGGGGAGAAGCTTCAGGCAATTGACATTTTCTCACAGACTCCAGATAAAACGGTCTATGTGCCACCTTCATTGGGGAAGCATAGAATTCTGGTTCCTTTTATACTGCTGTGAAAAAATACCCCAACCAAGAGCAACTTAGGGGAGGGAGGGTTTCTTTTAGCTTGCAATTCCAGATCACAGGTCATCATTTCAGAGAAGTCAAGGTAGGCAGGCATCCAGGCAGCTGTCACCTCACATCCACAGCCAAGAACAGAGAGAAAAGACCACACCCTTGCTGCCTGTTTGCTTAGTGCTCTCTGAATTCTCACACAGTTCCAACCCAGCTCATGAAATAATGCCACCAAAGTTCATAGTGGAACTTCTCGTTCCAATCAACAATCAAGGGAGTCCATCACAGACAAGCCCACAGACTAACCTGATCAAGATAACTCCTTACTGAGAGGCTCTCTTCTCAGGGGATTCTAGATGTGTCAAGCTGAGAGTTATAACTAACCAGCCCACACAGTAACATTTTTGTTTGTTTGTTTGTTTGTTTGTTTGTTTGAGACAGAGTCTCATGTATCCCGCACAGACCTTGAACTTGCCATGTTGCCATGTGACCTTCTGATGTTCCTGCCTGCAGTTCCTGAATGCTGATTTTTTTTAAGGGCATACGTCCCCACACCCAGTTTCACACTCTTTAAGGACAAGCCATCCACCCATAAGTGACAGAACATGAAAGCAATGATGCAGATGGCATTAAAGAGATGCGAGGTCACTGCCGGTCCGAGGCCACCGGTGGGGCCTCCATAAGGAGAGAGAGAATAGAGGAAGCAGGAATGGAATGTTGTAGAACAGCAACCACCGATTGAATCCTTTGGAGACTGGAGCAGGAAAAGACAGAAGCCCCACAAACAACAGTGGCCAACAGCCTTGCACATGAAGATCTGCCTTGGCTGGTGACTCCTCTTCTACCCATAATCCTCTCAAAACTCACCTGCATCCATGGCTTAACTGCCCAGCTAAGCCCTCATTTGTAACTCAGAATGCTAAGACACTCAAAATGCCCAATTTACAACACCTCCTGCTTGGAGGAAATGGGGCCTGCAAATGTGTGTGTGTGTGTGTGTGTCTATATCTGTGTGTGTGTGTGTGTGCGTGTGTGTGCGTGTGTGTGTGTGTGTATGTGTGTGTGTTTGTCTGTGTGTCTGTGTCTGTCTGAGTATATTTGTGTCTGTGTATGTCTTTGTGTGTTTCTGTGTGTGTGTGTGTATGTCTGTATGTGTCTATATATGTGTGTGTCTGTGTGCGTCTGTGTGTGTGCGTCTCTGTGTGTGTCTATATGTGTGTCTGTGTGTTTCTGTGTGCGTATGTGTGAGTCTGTATGTGTGTGTGATGTGTGTCTGTTTAAGTGTACATACACATGCATGTGGAGGCCAGAGGTCAACATCTGATGTCTCCCTCCATCACTGTCCACCTTAATCTTTGAGACAAGGTTTCTTACTGAACCAGAAGTTCATTGATTCGATGACTAGCCAATGAGCTCCACCAGTCCCCACCCTCAGACCCCTAGCTCTGGGGTTACATATGCACTCTACTACACCTGCCTGTTTCATATGTGAATGCCGTGAATCCAAGCCCAGGTCCTCATGCCTGTTCAGCATGTACTTTACAGATCGAGCCACCTCTCCATCTCTTGAAGCTCTATTTTTAATGCCTAAAGATGTGCTCAGTGGTTCGTGAGTACTTGGGGAATCACTGAAGACCTGTCTGAGGGCTGCAGGCAAAGGCTGTCAAAATTCACCTTGAAAGCTGGGCCTGTTGGTCTGTTTTCTGAAATTTCTAGGTGGGTAGAGTGTCTCGTGAGAGGAAGTCACCCGGATAGGCAAAGTGTCCACAAACTGTCACGTGGCAGCCACTTATGAAGCACCTTACTGACTGACCATAGTGACCAAGTAAAACAAAAGACCCAAGGTCTGAACCAGGACTCCTTGGTGAAGGGGAAAGGCAAGTAGTTACTGGAATGTTCCTGTTTGCCGATGATGAGGAGAGCAAAGGTTGGGGCTGGATTTGCAAGTCAACCTCAGAGAGGAGAATCCTACTGGACCTTCCTGCTTTCATATTTACTCTGGTTCCTTGTACATATGAGAAAGGTGGACTTACCCCAGGGCCTATCTCCATCATCTTCTGCTGTTAAGGAAGGAGAGGCTGCCCTGCGTAGTTGGGCAGTTGCTACAATACCTGAGAGCTCATGAGAGCCGTTGATAACAGCAACCTTCGGATGGGACCTTCAGCATTGAGGTAATCTCCCCAAAACCTGCAACCTCCAGTCTGATTGTGAGAAAAGAGCAGAAGCCAAGCTGAGCAGCACCCTCCAGGGCACCTCGATGCCCCTCTAACACCAAGGTCAGCTAGGCATGGTAGCATCCACCTGTAATCCCAGCACTCGAGAGGCCAAGGTCAGAGGCTCACTAACCATAGGCTAGCTTGTGTTACTTAGTGAGACTTGGTCTCAACAAGATGGAAAATAAAACAGAATAAAAGTAGTTGTCACGGTTAGGAAAAGCCAGACTCTATCCAACTGCAAGAGACAATGGAGATACCACAATTAAACGCCATTCTGGTTTTGGAATCCTGGCAAAGAAAGCAATACCATTGGGGAAACCAGTAGGCCACGGCCTGCGTGTAGTTCAGGTGATGGGAATGTGCCGATATGAATCTTTCATTCTGAGAAATGTTTCCTGGATCCGTAAGACACTAACATTAAGGGAAGCTTGGTGGAGGCTATATGGAAATTCTCTGTATTAATTTTTCAATTTTTCTATAAATCTAAAATTATTTTAAAAATGCAAGGCCTGGTTTTACCTTACATACATAGGTGTTTTGTTTCTATGTATGTTTGGGTACCACATTCATGCCTGGTGCCTTCTGAGGCCAGAAGAGGGTACTGATCCCCTTGCAGTGGGGTTACAGATGTTAGGAGCCTCCATAGGAGAGCTTGGAATCAAAGTCCAATCCTCTAGAAGAGTAAGCAGTTGCTCTGAACCTCTGGCCCATCTCTCCAGCTCTCACAAGGATTTTGTTGTTGTCATTTGTTTGTTTGTTTGTTTGTTTAACTAAGTTTATGAGGCAGGTAAGATGGTTTCGTGCACAAGGACTTATTCTGAGACTTTTCATTATATATCCCTGGCAACCTTGAAACTTGTTATGTAAACCAAGCTGGCCTTGAACTCACCAAGAGCTGTCTGCCCTCTGCCTCCATAGTGCTAGGATTACAGACAGGCCCAACCTCACCCAGGACCCTTATTCTATTTTTATAGACCAAGTCTCACTAAGTAACACAAGCTAGCCTGCGGTTAGTGAGCCTTGGCACTCGCTGCCAAGTTTGACTCCTGAATTTGATTCTGAGGACCCACATAGAAAAAAGGAAGACTCAACACCTGGAAGTTGTCCTCTGATTTCCATGTGTGCACCATGGAACACACATGCACACAAACAAATAAATGGAATGAGGACGTTCAAACACATTTGCTGGTTTCATAATTCAAATATTTATTAACAATTTAAAATATTTAGTGTGTGTGTGTGTGTGTGTGTGGTCCTGGGCGAGGTTGGGCATGTCTATAATTCTAGTATCATGGAGGCAGAGGGCAGACAGCTCTTGGTGAGTTCAAGGCCAGCTTGGTCTACAAAACAAGTTTCAAGGCATCCAGGGATACATAATGAAAAGTCTCAGGATAAGTCATTTATTAAGGGGGGTCAGGTCTCAGAGCATAGGCATTAACCCCAGCACTTGCGAGCCTAAAGCAGGAGGATCTCAAGTTCAAGGCCTGACTGGGATGCAGAGTGAGTTCAAGTCCAGCCTGAACAACATAATGAGCCCTTGTCTCAAAAAGTACGAAGGGGCTGAGGCTGGAGCTCAGGAGTATCCGGCTTGCCTGATTTACACAAGGCCTGGGATGGATCGCCAGCACAGAATAAAATAAAGCTGGAAAACCAGGAGAGGACACTCCCAACCTCTCAAGCTCCAGGGCCTTAATTCCCAAGTCCTCAAGATAGAAACAAACATAAAACACAGCCATCGTGTTAACATGGAATGGAAGCCTCAACAGATAACAACACAGCCCCATAATTCACCAGTGGACTGGGCTATCCACAGACTAAAGGCTTCCTCGTGCCAGGACTGGCGTAAAGCACAGCTTTCACCCAAAGAGAATAAAAGAGAATTTATTCTGAGCCAAATCAGAGTGAGCATGACTTGCATTGTCCCAGATTATCTGCTCCCACTTTGAGAGCATTGTTAGTTTGGTTGATTGGTTGGGTTATTTATTTATTTATTTATTTATTTATTTATTTATTTATTTATCTATTTGAAGCAGGATTTCTCTCTATGTCCTTGCTGTCCTGGAACTCACTCTGTAGACCAGGCCGGCCTTGAACTCAGAGATCCACCTGCCTCTGCCTCCTGAGCATTGGGATTACAAGAGTGTACCACCACCACGTGGGCTCAATTTAAAAAGAAAAATAGTTACAGAAGGGGGGGAAAGTGAATTAGTGTGTAAACCAGATCCACTGGTGAAGACATCAGGTAGACAAGTGACAGCAAGACAGGGACATTTCTATCTCAGGTTTTCGATGTGTCCTGGCCACACCCTGATGCTGAGATTGGTGGAAGTTAGCAGTCTGCTAAGTTATGCATTCCAAAGGTGTTACCTGAGAGTCAAAGGGACACTGGTTCAGACACAGAGGCAGGTGATGTAGCGCTGTATAGGGAACTTGAACATCCTAATAGATGTTGGCCCTTGATCTGCAACATTCAGACTTTCTACAGTCACAGTAGTTCTGGTTAGTCACTCAGTCTCCAGAACCCTCGACATGGGTATGGCTTTGCCAGAGAACTTTGGGTCACCTGAGTCTGTGCAAGCATTACCACAGGTGATAAATGAGAAGCAGAGAGGTTGAAGTCTGTCACCCAGGCCACCCTGCTGGGTTGGACAGGCTTTCTCAGCTCTGAATCCAGCGCTCTCACTACACTTCCGGTTCCGGCTCGTATCCCACAGGCTTGTGTCCTTTGTCCTTGATGCTGCTGTAACAAAACAAACCCTCTGGTCCAGTTAAGCCTCCTTCCCTTAGGCCGGAGGTGTGGGATCCTTAAGTAGTCTCAGGACTTCCTTTCTCTTCCACCGTGTTTCCTAAGGCTTTTAATTGTTTCTTTGTGGGTAGCTAATTCCTTAAGTTCTTACGTTTATTTAGTGTGATTGCATTAGTCAGAAAATACTCTTTAGGAGTTGGTTCTCTCCAAATATACCATGTGAGGATTCTAGAGGTAGGGCTCAGGTGCTGGGGGCTCTGTGACTCAGGCCTTTAACTGTTGAGGCATCAGGAACCAGCCCCAGCAGGTAACTTCCTTACCTTGACAAGACAACAATTGGCAGGCCACGGTCATTCTTCTCTATTTGTTGATTCAACCAGTGTGAGGCTGTTAGGAAACTAGTTAGATATTAGCCAGCTTGAAGGGCAATGAAGCTAAGTTGCACGATTCTATTGACTGTTCAAAAGAATGGGATCTAGGCCCTATCCCGATCCTTGGTGGGTGGGCACCACCACACCCTGAACTGCCTGGAAGGTCGTTATTGGCAACTAGTTAAACCTGCCTCCCGAGCACCAGACCTTAGGAGATGGCTCTAAAGCAAAGACATACCAAAAATTACCCTTCCTGGGGAGTCTGTCAATCATCTGCCTGTTCTACAGAGGTTAGAAACAGTATAAAGCTGATTGAAAATGCAGATCGCAACAGTAGTCCATTTGGTCATCGTCCACTCTCAGCCCGTGAGACTGGTCCACACTACTCCTCAATAATTTCTACCTTCTACTCTATGGTGTGGGTGCCTTGTTAGAATTCTTCCTGTGACAATCGCAAAGACTGGGAATCAAGAACCCAGACCAAGAGCCTGGTGACAAGATGCAAAGTAATTGAGGAAGAGTTCTAGAGAGCTCCGAAAATCAGAATCTGAATTTTCTACTTGCTGAGCACTGTGCCAAGTGTATGTGAGTGACATGGTATGTGGGTACCCCAGGCTGTAGCCTCCTGACCTCCCAACACTATCGGCCTTTCTCCGGCTCCCACTTGAGCATTTTTCATTTTGAGTCTTATTCACGGTCTACGGGGTTTGGTCTGCGATGTTGCACCAGATGCTTAAAGCTGGGTGTCAACTTGACAGAATCTGGGATCATCTACACAGCAAGCCTCCAAGCACACCTGTGAGAGATCCTCTTGCTCAGTTGAGCTTCGGGCCGTGCTTGTGAGGGATTCTGTTGGTTGAGCTAATCGAGGTTGGAAGACCCACTCTAGTGTGCATAGCCTGGGATCTGGACTGGAAAAAAAGGAAGAAGTTTGATAAGTTCCTGCATTCATTGCTCCCTTCTTCCTGACCATCTTTGTTGCTTTTCTATCACTGTGATAAAACAGCAGGGAAAGGCAACTCACAAAAGAATGCATTTAGTTGGGCTTTTGGTTTCACAGAGTCAGAGTCCATGACGGCAGAACCAAGGCATGGAAGCAGGAAGAGCCAAGAGTTCACATCTTGGTCCCCAAGCAAGCGGCAGAAGACACACTGAGAATGCTATGAGCTCTTTGCATCCTCAACGCCTACTGTGCTGGTGTAAATAAGAACGGGCCCCATAGGCTCAGATATTTGAATGCTTAGTTACCAGGGAGAGGAGTGGCACTATTTGAAAGGAGTAGAAAGATTAGGAGGTGTGGCCGTTAGAGGAAGTGTGCCACTGGAGGTGGGCTTTGAGGTTTCCAAACCCCATGCCAAGGCCAGAGTCAATCTCTCTCTCTCTCTCTCTCTCTCTCTCTCTCTCTCTCTCTCTCTCTCATTCTCTGCAAAATATATTCTCGGCCGCTGCTTAAAAGTCTGCCTGGATGCTGCCATGCTTCTTGCCATGATGACAATGGACTACCTCTCTGAAACTGTAAGCCAGCCCCAATTAAATGCTTTCTCTCTCTTTTTTTTTTTTTTTTAAAGATTTATTTATTTATTATATACACTGTAGCTGTCTTCAGACACACCAAAAGAGGGCATCAGATCCCATTACAGATGGTTGTGAGCCACCATGTGGTTGCTGGAATTTGAACTCAGGACCTCTGGAAGAGCAGCCATTGTTCTTAACCACTGAGCCATCTCTCCAGCCCCAATGCTTTCTCTTATAATAGTTGCCTTTGTCATGGTGTCCCTTCACAGCAATAGAACAGTGAGTGACTAAAACACCTGTCCCCAGCAACACACCTTCTCCAACTAGGCCATACCATACCTCCTAACCCTTCCCAAGCAAGTCTACCCCCTGGATCAAGTAAGTGTTCAAACATCTGAACCTATTGGAGTCATTTCATTCAGACCACCACACTGACTGTGGACAGTGTGACCAGCTGTCTTGACTTGCCCACCATGATGAACTGTTGTACTCTTGAACCATGAGCCAAGATAAACCATCCCTCTAAGTAGATTTTTATGTTTACTTATTCTCAACACACACACACACACACACACACACACACACACACACACACACACACACACACACACACACACGGTGCAAGTGGAGGTCAGAAAGCAACTCTTAGCAGCCAGTTCTCTTCTTTTACCATGTGGGTTCCAGGAATTAAATTCAAGTGCTTAGCACCAAGTACCTCAACCTGTCCCCTGCAAGATATTTCACTGGCCCTTGTCAAGGTATTTTGCCACGGCAACAGAAATACTAAAACATACCTAGTATGAAGACAAAGAACTTTTTCCTTGTCATTATTCCACACAATACATAGCATTTACATTATATTACATGGTATGAGCAGTTGAGAGATATGTACAGGATATGTATGTATGTGATTGTCTTAGTCTTACTATCTTACTGGGAAGAGACATCATAACCAAGACAGCTCCTATTTAAAACAATTTTTAAAAAACATATACCTGGGGTTGGGGATTTAGCTCAGTGGTAGAGCGCTTGCCTAGCAAGCACAAGGCCCTGGGTTCGGTCCCCAGCTCTGAAAAAAAAAAAAAAAAAAAAAAAAAAAAAAAAAAACATATACCTGGGGCTTAGTTACAGTTTCAGAGGTTTCATCTTCATCATGGTGACAGCGTGGTGGCACACAGACAGACGTGGTGCTGAAGAAGCAGCTCAGAGTTCTACATCCAGATCAGTAGGCAGCAAGAAGAGAGAAAGTCACTGGACCTGGCTTGAGCTTTTGAAACCCAAAGCCCATCGCTGTTGTGCTTTGCCCTGAAGTTATCTATATTTTGATGCTAATTCCACTGCCCCAAGGACAGCTGCCTAGTCACAAACTCAGAACTCAGGTGACTTCACCAGAACCACCTCCCCATTGAATTTGTAAAGTACAGGTGAAGGGCAGGTACAGGATAGAAGGAGGCCTATCATTGGAGGAGAAGGAAGGATGGGCGAGAGAGAAGTTTGAAGGAAGACGAGGAGACTACAGAAAAAAAGGAGAGACGGAGGAGAGGGTGAGAAGCCATGGCAGGTGATGTTAAGATTCTGCTGTGTATTTACAGGTTGTTATTAATGTTCTCAAGGGATGGATGGTACTGAGCTTTGTATGTTTAAGTGGGCAATTATATCTTACCAATTGGGTCAAAGGTTATTGTGTTGTGTGTTCTTTTATGTGACGGTTTCAGTGTAGGAAAGTGTGTGGCGGCAAGAGACACTGGGCCGCCGCAGAGTTGGGATGTGTTTCTGCCAAGATATCTAGCAGATACCTCGGGCACCGCGGTGCGGACCTAGTGGGATAAAAGACAATGATACTTTTTTAATTTTTTATATTTTTACAACAACACACCCTAAGTTGCATGCTTCCTTTGACAAGGCCACACCTCCTAATTCCTCTCAAACAGTGCCACTCCCTGATGACCAAGCATTCAAACATATGAACCTCTGACATTTCTATTCAAACTACTACAACAACACAGTTATATATAATAGCACATCACTTTACAGGTGGAGGGAAGTGTTGTGGTCCTTGGTATGTATCATCTGAGGTCCTAGAACCAACCAACGCATATTGAGGAGTGACTAGGAATATGCTAACACTGATACATACGTCCTGTGCTTAGCTTATTGTAGGTGGCACTTGGAGATGCTCAGTAAGGGACTAGTGACTGTCCAAGGGAACAAACTCAGGTTTAACCCAGTATGCAGTATGTGCTGGATGGGGGAGGAGGGCTGTCTACAGAAGATCCTAAAATAAGATACATGATTCCATCAGAAAACCTGATATGTACCTGGTTCCTCTATGCCAAGACAGAGGTGAAGGGATACAAGAGAATGAGGAACCTGGGTACAGCAGCTTCTGTAAGCACCTACAAAATGCAACAGCCCTCAGCAAAGCAAACATCCCCAAACTCTTTTTTTTTCCAGTTTTTGAACTTTTTTTAAGATTTATTTATTATGTATATGAATACACTGTAGCTATCTTCAGACACACCAGAAAAGGGCATCAGATCCCATCATAAATGGTTGTGAGCCACCATGTGGTTGCTGGGATTTGAACTCAGAACCTCTGGAAGAGCAGTCAGTGATTTTAACCACTGAGCCATCTCTCCAGCCCAGTTTTTGAACTTCTTATCCCCTATATCTATCATGTCTGATAAGGTAGCCACACGTGGTCAGTGATATTTTAAACATACCTAGTTTAAATTAAGGGGACTAGAGAACTGACTCTACACTTAAATGTACTTACTATTATAAAAACAAACAAACAAAACCACCAACAACAATAACAACGACAAAGACCAGGTTCAGTTCCCAAAAGCCACATTAGGTGGCCCACAATCACCTGTAATTTCATTTCTGGTGATCCAATGCCCTGCTCACCTGGCATCCTCAGACACGTAGGGCACATAAAATACACAGAAGTACACACTCATATACATTTAAAAATAAAAAATATCTTTAAAATGTAAAAAAAAATGAAATGAGATGTGCTATAAAATCCATACTAAATTTCAAGGAGGTTTTGGGGACATCTCATTGAGTCAGGTATGAGGCGGCATTCATGTAATTCCAGCACCCGGGAGGCTAAGGCAAAAGGACTTCAATCGTAGGTCCAGTCCTAGCTGCAGAGTAAGATCATCTGAAAATAAAATCCTCACTGAAAAATAGTATTTTGGCCACTGTAGTCCAAGCTGGTCTCTCCTATGGTAAGCTTCCTGCCTCAGCTTCCCAAGTGCTGGAATTTCAGGTGGACACTACCATACCTGACTCACCTCAAAAATTCTTAATGTTGATTATGTGATAAAATGACCATTCCATATGGTCACCTAAAATACATTTTAAAAAGCTTTTTCTTTTGTTTCTTCCCCAATTCTTTTTTTTAAAGATTTATTTATTTATTATAAATAAAAGCACTGACTGCTCTTCCAGAGGCCCTGAGTTCACATCCCAGCAACCACATGGTGGCTCACAAGCATCTGTAATGCGATCTGGTGTCCCCTTCTGGTGTGTCTGAAGACAGCCACAGTGCACTCATACATAAAATAAATCTTTAAAAAAACAATAATAAGGCTATCATCCCTGGACATGTCTGGCCCACAAGTTCAGCCTAGTTGTTAGTTCAGATGGGGAATACATTGGAGAGCCTTGGCAACACCATTGGCTTTGGGAACCTTGGCAACACCATTGGCAGTTATCTGAGCAGCTGGAAAAGCCAGTGAAGTGTCTCAAACTTCAATTTCCCATAGAAACCCAGTACCCACTGGGCAGGTGTGCCCTGTCTCTTATGACCAGGCCTCTCCAGACTACACACACTGAAAAAGCAAGTGCTGTCTGAGCCACTCACTGGGCATGAAGTGGGTCTCTCTGTTTCTCTACGCCTTGGCTTCCTGGCTTATAAAAAGGTGTCAATTAAATCTACCTCACTGGGTTGTGGGGAGGCGATTACATGTATCGGCTAACACTATGCCTGGCATTTAATGCAAATTCAATCTATCATCAGCGATGACTTGCAGCTGCCCCACTGCGATGCCTGCAGATTAGTAGACCAGACGGGATGTGATGTCACCTTAACGGAGGAGGCTTATTGTGGTGGCATTTTGTACTTTGCATTCATCTTAGCTGTCACTCATCTATACATGCTCATTGGACAAAAAATAGCTGACATTTATTGAGTACCCAGCACGAGGTGGTGAATATTTAACACGTCATCCCATTCATCCTTACTATTTAAGGCAAGTGCTAATTCCTGGTCAACTTACATAGCCGAAAACGGAGGTTCAGAGAGGCAAAAGGGGCGCCGGGCCCCACAGCAGTTAAGTGACTACATTAGAACTTGACAGGCCTGTATGCTCTCACTAGGTGGCTTCTACAGGAAAGCTGGCCAAGAATCCTGGAGATGTGGTAGGTGACAACACAGAGGCAGAGGAGACCACATGAACTATTCCTGTCACACACTGCCAAAGGCCACCAAAGGGTCTTATTCCTCATCCTCGTATGCTAATGGACACCCTCCAGATGGTAGGCACTCAGCTGGTAAGTCTGGGATTAATAAACAGAGACTCGGGGTTGGGGGATTTAGCTCAGTGGTAGAGCGCTTGCTAGGCAAGGCCCTGGGTTCGGTCCCCAGCTCCGAAGGAAAAAAAAAAGAAAAAAAAATAATAAACAGAGACTCACTGTAGCCAAATGAATTGAAGAGACAGGAATCTGGATCACCTGACCACACTGTATAATAAATCAGAGAAGACTGCATCCCTGGGCCTTGTGGGTGTTGCCCACACCAAGGCCTTGTGGGTTAAAATGATAATTTTTTGTAAAGATTCATTCATTCATTCATTCATTCATTCATTCACTTAGAGATCGTGTGTATTTTGCCTGCATATATGTGCGTGCCACATTTATGCCTGGTGTCCTTAAAGGTCAGAAGATGCCATTGGGTCCCCTAGAACTAGAGTTACAGACAGTTGTGAGTTGCCATATGGGTCCTAGAATCCAAACCAGGTCCTCTGCAATAGCCACGCACTCGGGCTCTTAACCACTGAGCCATCTTTCAACCCCATCTTTCAACTACAGCTTTATATGGTGAGCTGACTAAAATGCATTACTCCATAAATGTGGTTTAGAAACTGGACAATCATCTTCTGTCTGTAAGACTCTGAGATACTCTCTTCTTGTCCAGAACAAGTGTTCAGTGCTCTGCATGCCTGGACCCAGCTGTTGAGACCTGGTTTCTCTCTCCCTCTTCATGTTTCTCTTCCTGCGACCCATCACTCACTCCAACTCTTGACACAGTGGAGCTCCCCCAAAAGGAATCTCCAGTCCTGCTCAACACTACCATTGGTCTTTAACCAAGCTCATGGCTTTGACCTATCAATGTCTGCCCTTGGGTGACTGCGCCTTCTTAGTCTACTGAGCTACGGTCAGGATAAAGGAGAAGTGGGGTGGGCAGGTGCAGAGCTTGGCCACAGCTATGCCCAACCTGGTGCTAGCTTCAAACCCTGGCCAGACCCAGCTGCCATCATTACCTTAATGCTTGGCAGACATTTACAACCAGAAACAGGTCCTAAGGCCTCAGACACTATGGCCTTCCCAGATCACTGGGTCTGGTACCCATCCTGGTCTACACCGTGATGGAACTTAAATGGGCTGCAGTGATACCAGAGGCTCTTGCCCCGCTTATGCATGTCCCATCACCTAGGTGACTTTCCGTCTACTCAGTGCAAAATGCCACTCCTCCGGACTTCCTAGCCTGTCTCCGTGCTCCATAACTTTCTCCTTGTCCTTCTCCAGCACATCATGGAAGCTCTTTGGTCAATCTTCTGCTCCTGTGCTCTGCAAGGTCAGTCCTAGGAAAGAGAGATCTGTTTGCTTGGCCAAGCCCTAGAACTGCCTGCATTAACTGGTAAGGGAGAGGCAGAGAGAATGCTCTTCCTGGAGGAGGTGACATTGCTGGGCTAGCTGCCCAGTAGACGACACAGGGAAAGAGCACATTCAGTAGCTGGGGCCGGGGTGCCCGTGGAAGTTTACTGCACAAGGGGAAGGTGGAGGGGCTGGTTTGGCGAAAGAGAAATGGGAGCCTCACCCACGTCCTCTGATGGCCAAGAGTCAGACAGGGTGTGAGAAGCTAAGGGCAACAGGGAGATGGGAGAGGCTGGGCCAGGGATGGGGAATCATTCAGCGAATGAATTAAGGGCTTAGCTGGGAAGAGCTGTCCCTCACTGAGTGCTGACTTCGGAAACCCCCACTGTGCTCTCTGACAGTCTTTCACCGCCTGTCTTAGGTACTTTTCGGTGGTGATAAAACACGTGACCAAAGGCAACTTAAGGAAGACAAGTGTTTATTTTGGCTCCTGGTTCCAGAACAGAGATGAGTCCATTACGGCAGGAAGGCATGAGAGCACGCAGCAGGCGTGGTGGCAGGGACATGAAACTGAGAAAGCACACCTTGAAGATCAAGTATAGAGCAGGGACGAAACGGGAAGCCAGGCGACGCTTTTAACTCTCAAAGCCCTCCTTCAGTGGCATATTTCCTCCACCAAGGCCAACAGACTAATGATTCACAGGAGACAAGAAGGCAGTCCGATTCCACACTACTCAGTACCTGGTGTCGGTTCAAGTTTAGTAAGCAATATATCACATATTCCTTTTTTCATCTCCGGACACTATACTTTCCACCATCAAAGCTTTCTAGAGTACTGTCTTTAGCTAAAACCTGTATTATTACATTTGAACTGCTCAGTTAGTCTACCCATAATGCCTCCCATTCTTGTGTCTAAATGTCTGTATACTATCTTTTGTCCAGACAACTGGTCGGTCCCAGAGGATCAAAATGATTATTAGCACAGCAAGACAACTTCATACTGTGTCCTATTACCGGTGCGCCCTTTATCCCCCCTGACATAAGGCATTTGGATTCTGCACTGACAGGCTGAGAATCAACATGTAATACAGTCAGTAAACGTTAACACCATCATTTGGGTGTCAGCAGAATTATGTCCTTGTTGCTTCCCCAAGGTCTTGGCTTGACCAGTTAAAGTCTCCCCGAGATACTGGCTTCCTCCTCCTCTTGGGACATCCCCTCTTGATGGGCTTGTAATCTAGCTTAGACCCCCTCGCTGATCTGGTGGTCTCTGGGATGCTGTCCTTGTCCAAAGTGTCACAGAGCAGTAGCCATCTGGGACTTCATTTACTTTTCTGTAAGACATAAGCATAACCTCGCCTCGATGGTAGGACATCGGGCACTTTCCATTGATTAGTTGTAAAGGTTTTTTAAACACACACACACACACACACACACACACACACACACACACACACACACTCTTTAGGTAGTGTCTTCTTTGGATAAAATGTTTTTGGGAGCAGAAAAAGCCACTATCTTGGGTTGGGGATTTAGCTCAGCGGAAGAGCGCTTGCCTAGCGAGCGCAAGGCCCTGGGTTCGGTCCCCAGCTCCGAAAAAAAAGAAAAAAGAAGAAAAAGGAAAAAAAAAGCCACTATCTTTTAAAGTGAAAAAAATTTAAAGTTAGCATAGCTAAATGTATAGGCATAGGATGTGGGAATTCAAATTTGTAATTTAAGTCTTTGATTGTGTTGTTTTACAATAGTTTGACACTGTCAATTGTAAGGGAACTCAGTAACATGATTAATATTCCATAAACTTCAAAAAAAAAAAGTTAAAACAATTGCAAGTATAAGCAGGTCCATTATCAGTTTTTAGTTGTAGTGGGAGTCCTAGAAAGAAATGTATAGGGGGCTGGAGAGATGGCTCAGCAGTTAAGAGCACTGACTGCTCTTCCAGAGGTCCTGAGTTCAAATCCCAGCAAACCACATAGTGGCTCACAACCATCTGTAATGGGATCTGATGCCCTCTTCTGGTGTGTCTGGACAGCTACAGTGTACTCACATAAATAAAATAAATAAATCTTAAAAAGCTCTAGTTTTAGATGTCACACTGATGTGAGAATCACTCACTACTAATATGCACTAGAAGCTTGGAATACTGTGTAGCATAAATCTTGAACAGAGAGCAGGGCTCTTGAGGCTCCGCTAACTTCTTCCCTTGTCAAGAGTCTGTTCTTTTACAATCAGACCAACGGCAAGAACAAAACTAAACCACAAGCAAGACCTACCTAATTCACATTAACTTTTAAAGATTTAAACCTAAGGCTATTTATGTAAGATTTGGGATCTTTAAAATTTAGGGCAATTTGAATTTTGAGTTCAAGAAGACTCTCCTAACAAGAGATTCAAAAGTACCTGAGGAACCATCACAGAACGTCCTGAAGTGGGAAACAACTAGGTTGTCCCACAAGAGCATGAAGGAACATGTCCGGCTGATACTGCAAGAAAAACAAACATGTGAACAGCATCAAAGTATAACATTTCCACGGAAGAAGAACTTTCTGGAAAGTTCTAGTTCTTACTACATTCCACATATTCTCAGACTGTACCCAAAATAATTTTACGTGAAAACTTTCAAATAATCTAACTCCTATTGACTACACTTCAGCTTTTCAGTCCTTGGCCACCATATTATCCAGAAGAAATATTTTTTTCTCGGTTCCAATTTGTCCCTACTTTTTTTTTAAAATCCATGTTAAGTTTGATCACATTGCTATTTAAAACTATTCTTTCTGTTGTACAAAGATACAGATTTAAGACATGACGTTTTAGTAATCATAAATACAAAGGAATCTGGGTGGGGTTAGGTCTCTCGATGCCTGAAAGGCTTGAAGTAAGAAAATCTCCATTTTTTTTTTTTTGTATGTAAAAGACAAGATAAAATTGCTTATTTTGCTAAGGCTGTGAGTACGTGATTGGACAGACGGAGACAATAACAATGAAGCAACGAGACAATGACAGCCCTGAACAATCCTGGCTGGGCATCCTCCAGGAGCCCCGGCAGAATTCCCTCGGAGTCCAGGCGGCCTGCAGAGAGAAAAAAAAAGCTTCATTTCAATGATCCGACCGAGATGTGCGAGCGATGATACCCCGAGGGTGCGAGCGATGATACCCGAAGGGTGCGAGCGATGATACGCTGACAATACAGGCTCCAGCTTGCAAAATAATTTGCACGAATTTTATCTCAGCTTTCACAGGCCTGATTGACACTGGCTCCTATGCATTTCCAAGTTTCTTTCTTTTTTTTTTTTTTCTTTTCGTTTTGTTTTGTTTTCAAGTCAGGGTTTCTCTGAGTAGCCTGGCACTTTCCCTATAGACCATCACCACCACCACCTGGCTGCATTTCCAAATTTCAACACCAATAGTTTCTGGTTCAGGAAACCAAGGACTGAATTTGACACTGACTGCTGCTTTAACTATTTCCTTCCTTTAGATCTTAACCAACAGCTCAGTAATTGTAGAAAATGCTTTGTCTCTGGACTGGGAAGAACCCAGGCTTATTTTGTCTCCCCACTTACTAGTGACCTCCTAGGTGAGGGCACGCACCGCTCCTGAGTCTATTTAAAGAAAAATTCTCTTACCTTCTCCAAGACTTGAGCCCCTCCTGTTGGTCGCCATTGTGGGTGTTCCTGCAGGCACCTCCACCAGCCAGGGTGAGAGCCCAAGTAAGGTATAAAAGGCACTCTGGCTCAACATGACTCAGCAGCCAGCGTTGATTCAAACGTTTTTATTACTTTATTTTACTTCGTTTAATTCTATGTTCGAGACAGGGTTTCTCTGTGTAATCCTGGCTGTCCTGGGCTCACTCTGTAGACCAGGCTGGCCTCTAACTCAAAGATTCACCTGTCTCTGCCTCCCAAGTGCTGGGATTAAAGGCGTGCGCCACCATCGCCCGGCTAGGTGCTGGTTCAAACTTCAAGAGTCTGACACCAGGTAGTTTAACATTTAAGCCATGACTACATCTGTAAAGTACATGTGACATTTTCCATAAAGATGATTAACTACACGTGACAACTTTTTTAAAAAAGTATTTATTGTTTTTTTTTTTTTTTCCCAGACGGAAGGTTTCTCTGGGTAGTCCTGGCTAACCTGGACTCACTCTGTAGACCAGGCGAGCCTCGAACTCAGAGATCCACCCGTCTTTGCCACCCGAGTCCTGGAAGTAAAGGCATGCACCACCACCACCCAGATGACTGATTACATATGACATCTTAAGGGTTTGGGGGAGGAATGCAGAGACCCGCCTGCCTTTGCTACCAGAATACTGGTACCACTACCTAGCCGACTAGGTATATTGATTATATATGACATCTTAAGATTCATATATAATCTTAGGGGAGGATCTAGCATGGCCTTGGTCATACAGATAGCACAAAGTTCGCCAGGATATTAAACACCTCCGCTCCCAGCCTTCTGGGAGGAAAAACAGGATATCTATCTCTCCCTTTGAAGAGACAACCCTGCGTGTTTAATATTGCTGGTTCCCCGGAGAGTGCTTATTTGTGAGAGCAAGGACCTTAGTGCCACCTGGCATTCTGTGGCTCTATCTAAGGGGAGTGACAGAACTAGCTCTGCTCTAACTTTGGTCCCCAAGTCTCCAGAGTCAAGGCCCTTCCCTCTGCATACCTACCAAAGTAAAAAGGTGTTCCTGGCTGGAGAGCCGATGGCAACGAGCTCTGGAGGCACGTTGCATATCAGCATCCATGCTCTTCCTGGACGCCCACGGAGACCACCATAGCCTAGGGCAGAAAATCAGGCAAGGCCAGCAGCTTGTAAGTTCCATTTCAGATGGTATGCTCTGACCCTGTGGTCCAGCAGTAACTCACCTGGATAAGGCCCCAGCAGGCGATCACTGTGAGACAGTCACATTCTCTTGTTTTTCCACACTGGGGAGTACGCTCCTAATTAATGTGGGAGAGAAAGTCAACGTGAACGCAGTCCTGTTAGTCTAAAACAGCTCCCTACTGGACGGCTGAGCAGTCATATAAATGGCAGAGACACAGCTCAGAGGCTTACTCTCAGGGCTCCTCCCACCAAGGTCCCTCCATCCGCAGCCTTGCCTATAAACTGTTATTAGTGGCCTGCACTTCAACCGAGTCCCTCCCATGCCTTCTCCTACAAGCCCCCTTAGTCCATCGAACCTCATTTCTGCAAAGGCCCATAGAGATAGCTTCTCTATGAAAACCTTGTAGTGGTGAGTACATATCACACATTATGTGTAATTCACCTTGGCCTTCCTAGATCCTAAAGTGTCAAAACCTTGATCTCTGATAGCAGGGAGCCAAGCCGAGAAAGCCCAAGCCAAAATATAAATGTATTTACTTATTTACTTAATATATGCGTGCTCTGCTGCATGTACACCCGAACGCCAGAAGAGGGCATCAGATCCCCTTACAGATAGTCATGAGTCACCGTGTGATTGCTGGGAATTGAACTCAGGACCTCTGGAAGGACAGCCAGCGCTTTTAACTGTTGAGCCATCTCTCCCAGCCCCAGCTCATGTCTTTTTTAATCTTAGCACTTGGGAGACAGAGGCAGGCCAGCCAGACCCACATAATCTCAAACTAAACAAACAAAACAAAGTACAATAACACGAAACACTCAAGAGTGTCCCGTGGGGAGGCCGAAACGCTGGCAGGAGTGTATGAAAGCACCAGCATTTGAGAGGGAGGAGTGGACCCTTCAAACACGGGAAATGGCTTTCAGCAACTCCTCTCCCTGCATTATGGATGACCAGAGCACAGGCAGCCCGTGGTCGGCTTCTAAATGCAGGTGCATGCACAGGTACAGACGTGAGGCCAGGAAGAGAGGCAGATCCCGGAGGCCTGTCCTGTTGTGTCCAGGGAAAGAGCCCAGCCAAGATGAACTCCTCTGCCATGGTCCTTGTTCCCTACACAGGCCCCAGAAAGCCTCTCAGCCACAGATAACCAAGGAAGATTCCCTGGGCAGAGCTACTGGGAGGCATAAGGGGTTGGGACAGACATATGCGCTCAAGTGGAACAGAAGTTGTCTCTGCCTCGGTCGTTGTCTTATTTTTCCTTTCTTCTTTCTTTTTAAATATTATTTGATATATGTGAGCACTCGCTGTCCTCAGACCCACCAGAAGAGGGCGTCAGATCCCACTACAGATCACCATGTGGTTGCTGGGAACTGAACTCAGGACCTTTAGAAGAGCAGACAGTACTCTTAACTGCTGAGCCATCTCTCCAGACCCCTCCTTTCTGTTCAGTTCTTCTCCCCCCCCCCCCCCCCTCCCCCGTTTTTTTTTTTTTTTTTGTTTTTTTTGGTTTTTTTTTTCATTTTTTGAGACAGGATTTCTCTGTGTGTTAACCCTGGCTGTCCTAGAACTTGCTCTGTAGACCAGGCTGGCCTCAAACTCACAGAGATCTCCGTCTCCCAAGTGCTGGCATGAAAGGTGTGCCCCACCTCATCCGGCTATCCTTTTATTTTTCAAATGCTGAAAGTGAAGTTCTGAGTCTGTCTTTGACATAAGAGAGTGACAGAGCAGGAGTCCCGTGACTAGTCGGCCCATGTATCATCGCTGAAAGCCCGTGGCAACATGCATGGTGCTGTATTGGATGCAAGGGATCAGTACTCCAGAGAAGGGACTGGACAAGAGGTCTGACCTCGAGTACAGGTGGGTCTAGAATGTTCCTGACATGGCAACTCCCAGGATGCCTCTGTATACAGTGGAGTCACCTGCAAAGCTCATGAAACTTGATGAGTACCCATCTTACCACTGCTCACAGCAGGGTATGGTAGTTATGGGACAAAGGGTTGGCGTGGGAGTTACCAGTCAGTGAGCATACCAAAACTGTTGGCTTTTTTTTTTTTTTCTTGGTTCTTTTTTTCGGAGCTGGGGACCGAACCCAGGGCCTTGCGCTTCCTAGGCAAGCGCTCTACCACCGAGCTAAATCCCAACCCCAACTGTTGGCTCTTACTTCCAGAACGAAGCCATTGTTGGCTTTAACTCCTAAAAAGGACATTGTGTGCAGTCTATGGCAAAGCAGTCGCCATCAATCACACCACCTATGTAATGCCCAACAGGATGAAACGGGTCTGTGGGAATACGTCCCTGTGGACTGGCAATGACGTTGTGGCCATCTAGGAGAACTTAACACCCAGGGCAGGAAGCAAAAGCCCGGATGACAGTGATGATGTGTATGTGAGCATTTCCAATCCCCTACAGGCCCAACTGTATGTAGAATTGAGAGGGCACAGTGTGGGAAAGCTCCCAGCATTGGAAGACATGGGTGTGGACCTTCCAAACACTGGACAGTTCTTTCCGCATTTCCTCTGCCTGCACTACCAATGACCAGGGTGTGGGTATCCCCTGATCACTTACGAATGCAGGGCCAGAGAAGGTGGGGGGAGGGCCTGCTGTCAACTGCAGAAGCATCCAGCAGTCACCTCAGTTGGTACCAGGACTTAGGAAATACATTTAATCCTGTAAAGATTCCTTCCACACATCAACGGGTTGTGTGTGTGTGGGGGGGGGAGTCCAAAGGAATGCACACAGCAGGCGGTCTTCGCTTGTGAAACCAGGGGGTTCCTGACCCAAAGGAAAATAGTCTAGTTGTTCTGCTTTCTGGAGAATGAGACCTTGTCCTGGATAGCTTGATGTCAACTTGACACAGACTAGTGTTATCAGAAAGGAGCGAACCTCAATTGAGAAAATGCCTCCATAGGATTGGTCTGTAGGCAAGCCTGTAGGGCATTTTTTTTTTTAAATTAATGATTCATGCGGGAGGGCTCAGCCCATTGTGGGTGGGGCCATCCCTGGGCTGGTGGTCCTGGGTTCTATAAGAAAGCAAGCTGAGCAAGCCAGGGAGAACAAGGCAGTAAGCAGCACCCCTCCATGGGCTCTGCGTCAGCTCCTGCCTCCGGGTTCCTGGCCATGTTTGGGTTTTTGTCCTGGCTTCCTTTGATGATGAACAGTGATGTGGAGGTATAAGCCAAATAAACCTTTTCCTCCCCAAGCTGCTTTGGTCATGGTGTTTTACTGCAGCAAGAGGAACCCCAACCAAGACGGACCTGAGTACAGGTGGATATGGTACAGCACTCGCCTGTGTTTGATTCAGACCTTCTGCTGCTAACCCAGCAAATCGAGAAGCATTGCAGAGGACTCAGAACTGAAGCAGGCACAACAGAAATTAGATGTACACCAGTGGCCCAGGGGACAATGAAACTGGGGACAGGGATGCAGCCGCCTTCCTCTTCTGTCCATTTACCTCACGTCCCTGGGAACCTGTGAGCAACCCTTGAGGGCAGCCATCTTAAGTTCAGACCCTACCTTGGGAGCGCCAGGGTCCAGCTGCTTCCTCCCAGGATAGAGACACCTCGCATGTCCCCTGTGCACCAAGCTGTCAATTCTGCAATAAACAAGAAGCATTTAAATAAGCATCTAAATGTCACCTGGTCAAATCCGTCCTGGGCAGCACACCCAGAGTCCCTGGTGCAGCAGCCAAATACAACGGATACACGGGAGGCTGGATTACTCGTGACGATGCATTTTCTCGTGACGATGCATTTTCTCGTGAACAAAGGGAGGGGCTAGCAACAAATCACCTATGTCAGCGAACACTTTCCAGATCGTTCCTGCAAGCTCTGATAAACGGCAGCTGCTCCAGAAGGTCCTTTTATTCCGTCTCCTGGCAAAGGACCTCAAATGGAAAAATACTGGCTGACTGACTGTCTAACCGCCGGCTTCAAAGACCTCAAGCTCTATTAAATAAATAAATCATCCTTTCAGGTAAGACTCTACCTGCCACCCACAAGAAGACCAACTTAGGTTCAAAATGAGAAATGGGTTTCATTCACACCATGCCACCACTAGGGTTCAAAATATGACCAGCAGCCAGATCTGCCTTTGCGACTTCCCTACCTGGGAACGAAGGAACTAGCTCACACAGGACCTGAGGATTTTTTATGGCCTGAGTCCAGACTCCCAAGTGGACTTCCCACACAGGGTCGTTGCTAGGCTCCCCTCAGAACCTGGTTGAACTCCATGCCACCCCTCTGCTGGTGCCCACAGGAAGGCTAAAATTAGGTGGCACTCAGGCCTCAAGGTGCACCCGCAACACTTACCGGGATACTTGCTTCCTTGACGGTGGCCCCCACTAGTGAGTGCGGAGAGTTGGGGGAAGGGCATTGGCTGCCGCAGAACCTGAGTCGTCATCCTTTTTGGTGTCAAGGGGACCTTTTGGCAAAGGCCCATCAGGGAAGCAAGCACTTGGGAAGGGGTTCACAGCAAGGCCCCACACTGGAGTCCTAGCATCCCGTCCTAGGGGCCTGGGCTTATCAGTTCCTTGGAAGGACGCATGTCAACAGTCCGAGGACCCTAGTAAGAAAGGACAAGCGGCTTCGCATGCTACCTGAACGAACCCAAGACGCCTGGGCTTAGCCCCCAACCCTCAACCCTCCACCTCCGCTCGGGCACACTAGCACTGCGTCCCCGGTCTCTCTCCTACTGGCTCCCTCCTCCGAAGCTGGGGTTAAGCTCAGCTCGAACCCACCAGATGTCGCAGCCTACCAGCGATATCTCCTTTCGTGTACTCCAGAAGATCCATAGCTCGCGGGTGTGGGAGGATCAAGCCCGCGTCCTAGCTTCCCGGCTCCTGGGTTTTCATGATTAAAGGTGACTGGAGGCCTTGGAGGCGGCCGAGAGCGCAGAGCCGAGGTGACCCGCCTAGCAGGCTGAGGTGGAAAGTAGAGTGCGTGAGTGCCGCAGTGCAGGACTGCGCAAGACCCTTCTCGAACGCCGCAGTGTCAGCCCAGCTGCGGCTGCGCGCGCGCTGCAGTCTCCAGCTTCACCTTTGCGCAGACAGTGGGCGTGGCTCTGCAGCGTCCCCTGCAGGAGTAGAACTGAAATGCTTACCGCGCCAGCGAGGCTCTCCTCCCTTAGTCCTAGCTTCCATCCTTTCCCATCAGTCCATGCATCCATTTTGCCAGAAAATATGTGCGGAACGTCAGCTACCTCTCATCCCATTAGTCATCCACCAATACTGACCCATCTACCTTCTTATGTATCTAAATATTCATCTGCATGCATCTGTCTGCCTGTCCATCCATCCACTCATCTATCCATCCAATCATCTTTTCATTAATCTGCTCATCTAGCCTTGCATCCATCCATAATATCCTCCAAGGAACTACGTCATATCAAGGGCCAGACTACGCACTAAAATTAAAAGCAACAAGACAGGCATGATCCCTAACTCGTTTACATTTTAATGAGCATGATAAATAGGCTAGAAAACTCGACCATTAAAAATCATAAGCGTGGGGCTGGAAAGATGGCTCAGTGATTAAGAGCACTGACTACTCTTCCAAAGGACCTGGGTTCAATTCCCACATGGCAGCTCATAACTGTAATTTCAAGTCAGACACCCTTATACAGATGTATATGCAGACAAAAAAACTAATGCACATAAAATAAATTTAAAAAAACATAAGCACTACACATGAAACACTAGGCAGATTGTGACAGTGGTGACCTATGTATTTATCCAGAATGGACAGCAGGGCCTTCTCTGAAGAAAAGACAATCATGCTTGATGGAAAATAAGGAATGGATTATGAAATGTGCAGTATATTATATCCAGGAGTATATGTAAGGAGTGAAATAGAGACACAAGGCTCGTGCAAACGGGTCAGCAATGCTTCTTGTTTTAGTGTGATTTCTCTTTCTTGAGACAGGGTCTTCTGTGTAGTCTTGACTGTCCTAGAACTCACTCTGTAGACCAGGCTGGCCCTCAAACTCGGAGATTTGCCTACTATGCGGGATTAAAGCCATGTGCCACCACTGCCTGGCAGGCTGTCATTCCTGAGGGCAAGTGCCTTTACTGGTTTCATCGTCTAGCCCAGTCCAGCCATGTTTCCCCAGTGATATATGATTCTTTTTTTTTTTTCTTTTTTTTCGGAGCTGGGGACTGAACCCAGGGCCTTGCGCCTCCTAGGCAAGCGCTCTACCACTGAGCCAAATCCCCAACCCCGTGATATATGATTCTAATACCTGTTCTCAATGCGACGAAGGAATCCACCTAACAGCACACGAAATATTTCAGGCGTTTTGACCTATTTAATTATTGTTCCAGTATTACAGACAGAATGGTGACTCCCTCCCCTAAGTCCATTTTGAACCCCTACCTCCCACCATGGTAGTAGCAGGTAGCAGGATCTTTGGTGGGGGTGTGATCGGGTTATGAGCGCCCCCTGGATCCTGCTTCTTTCTTCTGCCACTTGGGAACAACAGGGAGGCATCCATCAGCCTGTGATACAGGAGTGGGGTGAGAGGGTCTCAGATACTGAATTGGCGGGTGCATTGACCTCAGACTTGCAGTGTGTTACTGGGCTAAAATACTGAGGAAATCAACTTAAAAGAGTTGAGCTTTGTATTAGCTTTGGATCATTTGACTTTGTGGTTTCTGGGCCCTGTAGTGAGATGTCAAGGGCTCATGACAAGGAGTGTGTGGTGGAACAAAGCTGCTCATTGGTGGCCAGAGAGCAAAAAAGAAAGGTCTGTGAAGTATAAACTTCAGGGTTCTCTGGAAAGTCAGTTGGATGGTGTTTTGCTGGGGCAAACACGTGAAGGAACATTTAGCTGAAGTGGACATAAGTGAGAGGTTAAGGCAGACTCATGAAGGAATGTTTCACTGAAGCAGACAAGTGAAAGGATATTCTTCTAAAGCAGGCATGTGAAAGGACATGTGATGAAGAATTCTTTGCTAACAACAGGCATATGTTGGTCCACCTTACGATGCATAGTTGAGCTGCATTTATTGGGACTCCATAGAGAGAAATACAACAAAACACTTCTGGTGATGCGCCGATGGTTTTCTGCTGCTTCTGTGAACTCTGGCTGCTTGGCAGTATGATGTTAGCTGAGATAGACACAGGTGCTGAGGCAAGACCGGTGGAGGGTGTGTGATATTTGGAGGGATATAAATAGACTGGACTAGGTAATAATGGAGGGTGAATTAGGCTTGCTTATAGAGCTAGCTGTGCAGCGCTTGTTGGTCTCAGTCTTTGCTGATCTTCCCTTCATTGGGAGAGGCAGAGCTGAGAAATTTCCCAACATTCCTGTTGACCCTGGTCTCCCCTGCTGACTTGTGCCTAGGGTTGGGCCTGACTGCCTCTTCTAGGTAGTACCACAGTTGCTGATTTGTTTTTGCTATCCTGACTCTACAGAACTAGACTGCGGGTTTGTCCATGAGGTGTTTCCAAGTAGATCAAGCTGCCACGGCTAGCCTGTGAACTGAACTGAACTGCCGAATTCCAGACAACCCAGACGGGAGTTGATACAAAGAAACTTTCTAAACAGGTTCACTTCCTCAGTTTTCTTTCTTTTCCACCACCTCTGGGGTGTATGTGTGTGTGGGGGAGCTACAAGAGAGGTTAAAGCATTTAAAAAAAAATCATTAAAAGTAGACTTTGAAAAAATTAGAGTTACAGTAGGGGTTTCCAATAACCCCTCTGAGGGCAAGTCAAGGGCAAGTCTTCTCTCCTCTAGCTACCAAGCCATAAGCACACAGCCTTTTGGGTCATTTCTTTTTTTTTTTTTTTTTGGTTCTTTTTTTCGGAGCTGGGGACTGAACCCAGGGCCTTGCGCTTCCCTAGGTAAGCGCTCACCACTGAGCTAAATCCCCAGCCCCTCTTTTTGGGTCATTTCTATTTCAAAACATAACATCTAGGCTTCAGAACTCTGAGAAAGATTTCTATTGTTTACATGCCATCCAGCTCAGAACTCATCTGCAACTCCAGCTACAAAGAGCCCAACACACTGCTGGCTTCTCCTGGCACCAGCACGTATACACACACACACACACACACACACACACACACACACACACACACACACACACACACACCATGACTAGTATCTCGCTCAGGGTTTTATTGCTGTGAAGAGATACCATGACCAAAGCAACTCTTTTTTTTTTTTTTTTTTTTTTTTTTTTTTTTTTTTTTTGGAGCTGGGGACCGAACCCAGGGCCTTGCGCTTCCTAGGTAAGCGCTCTACCACTGAGCTAAATCCCAGCCCCGACCAAAGCAACTCTTATACAGGCAAACATTTAATTGGAGCTTACAGTGTCAGAGGTTCAGTCCATTATCATCACAGCGGGAATCAAGGCATTGTGCTGGCAGACTTGGAGCTGAAGGAGCTAAGAGTTCTACAACTTGAATCAAAGGTAGCCAGGAGGAGACTGTCCTCTACAGGCTCCTCCACAGGAGGATGCTCTCTTGCCTTGGGCAGAGCTTAAGTACTAGGTGTCCTCAAAGCCCACACCCACAGTGACACATTTCCTCTAACAAGCACACAACTTTTAATAGTGTCACTCCCCGTGAGACAAGCATTTTCAAACGCATGAGTCTAGGAGGGCCAAATCTATTCAAACCACTACAGTTGGCCAGAAAGGCTCTTGGATATAGTTGAGCATTCTAGATGCAGGCAAGCCCCGGGCCCCATCAGCGATATGGGCGTTTTCAACCATCAAGACAAGTTAGGTGATAGGTCTCAGAAGGGGTGACTTCTCCTGCGGCTATGAAAAGGGTGGAAGTGAGGCTCCATGGTATGAAGTCTAAGTTTGATCGTCAAGTTGACAGGATCTAGAATACTTAGGGGACAAGTTTCTAGATGGGGTGAACTGAGGTGGAAAATTCTACTCCATGCGGATAGCGTCATCCCACAGGTCTGAGGCTGAATAAGAAAGAGACAGGAAACACCAGCGTACCATCATCTTTCTCCGCTTCTGATTTTAGATGCAACACACTCAGCTACCTCACATTCCTGCCACCACGCTGTGATGGACTGTAACCTCAAACTGTGAGCTAGAAGAAACCTTCCCCTCCCCAAGAGGCTTGTACCAGACA